>NC_138501.1:44655779-44755779 GCF_964252035.2 Podarcis erhardii | reverse complement strand
GCCTTTTGCTAAAGGTAAAGTTTTATTTTATACTCTTCCTTACGAATCTACGCAGAGTGTAGGTCCATATGTATATTTTAGAGAGGGAAAAGGGAACAGAGGGTTTATCTAACTTCCCTGCTCTGCATTTATTTGGGAGGTCCCCAGAGATTTGGGTAAACAGTTCTTGAATTATAATCACACATTTCATTCAAATTTCATGCTTTGAGGATTTTTTCCTCATTAGAACAGTTAGTTGTCAATCTGACAGGATCACATTTGTAACCTTTAAACCACCCTCTGTGTATAAATACATAAGGCCAGGAAATCCAAGTAAGACAGGTCTATGCGCAGGAAAAACGTAATGCCTACAAGCAGAAGGGGAGATCTCAGGGCACACACACACACTGAAAACTGATTATTTCACTTATGAATACATTTAGCTTGCTAACAGTGCATCCTGTGCATGTCTACTCAGAAGTAAGTACTCAGTAGGATTTGCCCCCAGGAAGTAGGCACATGATTACAACTTAAGTCATCTAGATACTCAATTTAGATGTATTCTCACCTGCTTTGGGAGAAGTAACATTGAAAGACAGTCTCTAAATAAATTATATATCAAAAGTATCCACAGTATTATTATTTTTTAAAAAAATGCTAAACAAAAAACCTGACCCAACACAGTATTTTCCCACCACCCCGTTGCACAACTCTATCTATTATGCTTTCACAATTTAAGAGTCTTAAGATATACCTTCAAATCATGTGGTGGTAGGGAAATCCCACAAAGTTGTGGATTAGTATAATATGCAATTAATGCTTAATTCTAATAAAAGTTTACCCCCGAAAGTAGATTTGATGGATTCCTAAGCCACTAAATTCACTCTAATCAGTTCACAGCCATTGAAACAACCCTCTAAAATCGGACTAACACTATAAGCTTTAATTACTGGCACAAGATAATTATGAAATTTCATATACTGATGAAGCCTATAGGAAAACACAAATTAATGCAGACTGATCACATTGAAGAGTGGTTTTGAAATAATGACCTTTCAGATACAAAAGTGACTGTGTTTGGGTCAGTGTTGCTTTTATCAAGATGGAAGAAAGGCTTTATTCCTTCACCAGGACACCTTAAAATAAAATAAATAAATGGAAGTCCATGTAGTTAAAATCAGAATACATTGAGTTTCTCAACTTCTTTTTACTTCTTTTAAAAACAGAGCTCTTTCATGTCAGAAGTGCGTAGTATAATTGATTACTGCAATCAAGGAGAAGCCAGAGCTTAGAAGCAGAGGCCAAGGTTTGAAGGTTTAAGGTTCATGTTAGATTCCTTGCATCTTCAGATAAAAGAGCTGGAGGAGACCCAAGAGACAAGGCCTTGCTCATGGAAGGCACTACTGGGTTAAGTGGATCAGTGATCTCACTGGGTATATAAAGCAGTTTCTTAGTCTTGACTATGAGAATGCATTCACACAACTCAACTGTACAGAGATGATCAACCTGAATATATGGCAGTGGATTGTGCCAGCTCCACTTCCTCCTGCCTGGCGGCCACACACGGGTCTTAAAATTTTGCACACACAGATCCCAACATGCATAGAGAGGTCCAATCTGTGCAATTTGTTTGCCACAAGATCAAGGTGCCCAGATTCTGCCTAAAAGTTGGGTCTTTGCAGGCATCCCCTTATCCAAACATGTGAACATCACGTGGGGACCTGTACATCAGGCTAATGCAGTTCTTACCGCCACACATGCAAAATGAATGTCTGCACAGGGTATACCAGTCCAATAAAAAAATCCCCTTTTTGCCTGATGATGATGATGATGATGATGATGTTCAGATGTTTCCCTTGCTTTACTACACAAACCCACAATTTTCTTGCTGGCCCAGTCAGGGTTATATGACTAGTGTACATGTTGACAAAGACACAAGCGTGTTATCAGGGCGACACAATTTCTGCTTGGGGTACTGAAATAATCAAACACAAGTCTTGTAAGTTCTCTGAACGAACATGAAAACAGCTGGGAAAACTCCCTCTCTCAACTCAAGTTCTCAATTCAATACCTTCAAGCATCAGTCTCACTGGGTCCACTTGCCTTCATTTAAGTTTCTTTCCTGAATCACAATAGAAAGTATGCATTCAGACAAACAGAGCCACCTCTGTTAAGTGGTAGGGTTGCACCAAATGAGATATCAACTTCTCTTTTCTTTTCTACTTTCCCCAAGTAGAGGTTAGAACGTCAGTCTAGGACTTGGGAGACCCAGATTCAAAATCCCACTCAGCCATGGAGCTCACTGGGTGATCTTGGGCCAGTCATTTTCTCTCAGTCTAACCTATTCCAAAGTGTTGTTTTGAGGCTAAAGGGGCAGTGGGAAAATGCCTTGTATTCTGCCTTGAGCTCCTTGAACAAAAGACGGGATAGAAATGTAATAAACACTTAAGACAAAATAAACTCTCTCCTTACCCTTGTAAAGTTAGCACATCAATGAGAAGGATTCTAGCTTAGCTATATTACTAACAGAGAAATCATATCCATGCCTACTCAGAAATTCAGCGGGACTGACTCACAGGTAAGTGGGGTTAGGATTGTAGCATGTCATATTAATTTCACAAAGGCAAAGAGCATTTCATTCATGGACACTTCCCATGTGCTTTCTGAGGTTCTGTAATCACAGTTATGCTCAAGGTAATCTGAATCAATCCTGCTTCTAGTCAATAGCAGCTATCCACATTAATCTCATCCAACATCATCCCTTATACAAAGAACCAAATGGTCAAGGAGCCAAAACTGTAACACATTTTAGAAGACACTAACATGCCCCAACTCTCTCTTTGAATTGCAATCATATCTTAAACACAACACCCAGCTCCTTAACACACTTCTTGCACTTTTAAGCATGTCCTTCAGGAAACAGCATGAGAAGGATAACAGCACCAAGTTGGGAAGGCAGGAAGTTCAGAGAAACTAGGGACAGATGGACAGTAGAAGCAGTGACAAAAGAAAGATTAACCTTCTGAGTTGAGCAAGAAACTCTGATGGCCACTGAAGTCCAAACTGCTTTTGAAACTCCAACAGGTTCATATAGTTGCATATGTGGTCTTCCCCCCCCCCCACACACATTAACAAAGGCTACAGTGCATCTTTCTTCAGCCCTTGTTGTAGTCCAGATGTTTTGGACTACAACTCCCATCATCCTTGGTCACTGCCCATGCTGGGGCTCTTAGAATTTGGAGTCCCAGAACATCTGAAAGATACCCAACTGGGGAAGGCTATAGAGACTTATTATCCCCTCAAATAATAGGTGGTATCCCACTAAGTCAAACTCCAAGTAGGCCCATTAAGATAAAGGGGTCTACTCTGAAAATGACATATCTCTCAGAACAGCGAGTTCCTTGGGCAGGTGCTTCAGTTGCTTATCCACCTTGGGTCAAGCAGTTTGGTATTTCTAGCGGTCTGAACACTATTTTCAATAGTAAAAGAGAGTGGATTGAAATGTTGGTTCCCTTCCTGCACAACACAATGTTACAGTGTGTGAAACCTTATATGGAAAATTAACCAGGAGAAGACATATTCTTACTGGCCCATTTGAAATGAGGCTTTAGGGGTAACAGGATGCTATTGATTAAAAAAGAGTGACCAGCTAAAAATATGAACAGTTATCTGACAAAAAACAGCTTTTTAAAAAAATAATACTAAAATAAAAAAATAAAAAAATGTGTGTTGGTGTTTTAATCTCCTAATGCAGTGCTGTCAAATTTGCATCTGGACACAATGTAACTACTTTAGGGATTTTTCACTGAGCCAGGCAAAGGCAGTTGTTAAGCTACATTTTGTTGATCCAAAAAGCTGGTATTAATACAAATTGCTAAAAAGCCAAGTCCCCAGTTATTACAAACCAAACTGCCCCAACAGGAGTCGCTGCTGTCAAATGCTCTTTGCAAACATTTGTTTGCGTTTTAAAAAGTTATAGTCATGCAGATGAGAAAAACATTGTGCAGCCACAAACAAGATACAGAATCAACGTATTTTCTAGATTAGGATATATAATCAATCAGTACCTCTATATCCCTTGACACAGATGTATAATAGGGATGCTGCATTAATCCAGAAGATACGACTTCTGACAGGGGTACTGCAAACTCTCTTGGTGTGGACTGTTATCCTAAATGCAGCTACTCTGCAATGGTACCTCTCCAAATGTACTTTGCACCAGGAAAAAACTGTTAGGGTCTGGATGTACAAACACCTGTGCCAGCTCGCCAGGGAGACATGTTAAGAATGGATATGCACACCCAAATGCACACCTTATTGAAAGCAGTGGGTGGTGTCTGCATTTGAACGTGCATCCCAGTTCACACCTGGTTTACACTGGTCCTGACAGTGTCCTGGGGTCTGAACAGTAACACAAGCATACGGTGTACGACCATTTTTCTGTAAGTTAGGTTGATGGAATAGCTCAATAATTCCATGGTGGAGGAGCTGGTTGAGAAGAGGTCCCATAACACCCGGAGCTCTTGACTGAAGCAGTTTTTCCCCTCCTTATCTCGGAAACCAATGTCTTGGCAAAGGTGTTAGATTTTGGTGTAAGTCAAAAGACAAGCGCAAAAGAGCACCTGGGCACTTGAACTCAGTCTTAAGGTCACTAGAGTGGATCTGCATCCATCAATAGTGCATCCTTGTGCTGTAGCAAAAACATACCCCGGATGGTGCTATGCAGCTCCTCTCAGTTTATAGTTGTTGCTATAGAAGAAGAAGAAGAAGAAGAAGAAGAAGAAGAAGAAGAAGAAGAAGAAGAAGAAGAAGAAGAGTAGTAGTAGTTTGGATTTGATATCCTGCTTTATCACTTTAAGGAATCTCAAAGCAGCTAACATTCTCCTTTACCTTCCTCCCCCACAACAAACACTCTGTGAGGTCAGTGGGGCTGAGAGACTTCAGAAAAGTGTGACTAGCCCAAGGTCACCCAGCAGCTGCATGTGGAGGAGTGGAGATGCGAACCTGGTTCACCAGATTATGAGTCTATCGCTCTTAACCACTACACCACACTATTGTAGTACAAATGTCTGTTTCACAACCCATCACATTTACACAGGGCTCTGCACCTCCCTCAAAAGTGGAGGGAACATTCTGGGACACTCAGGGAGGTGGGTGAATTTTCATTTCCCAATTTTGCATAAGAGGTGGCCTAAGGTTTTTCTCTCCTTTGAAGAATAAGATATAGAAAGCATTAACCACCTCATACTTAAAGGTAAGAAATAAAAATTATTAAAATCTGTCTACCCACCCACTCAAAAAGAAAAAGGAAAAGAAAGATGAATCCACTATTGCGGGAAGACATTTTTTGCTGCATCCCCATGAAAATTGGAGGAAAACTCTGGGGCTAATACTTCAGCCTGTGAATGACTATAAGTGGTCTATCACTTTACAACAACATGCTTAACCTTACTCTGTTTGGAAATCTAGATTTAAAAATATAAATCTAATAACCTATTTTCAGTGCTTTGCACCACTTTCTAGCTCAGAAACACCAAAACAAGAATCATTAGGTGTAATCTATAACCACTCTTGCACTATCAATATATTTATATGCAACAAGTGTGGACAAATTTGTTTTAATATGAGTTTTTATCCAACGTGACATAGAAAGCGGGAGATACAGTGGTGCCTCGCAAGACGAAATTAATCCGTTCTGCGAGTCTCTTCGTCTAGCGGTTTTTTCGTCTTGCGAAGCAAGCCCATTGACGGCTTAGCGGATTAGCGCTATTAGCGGCTTATCGGCTTATCAGATAAGCGGCTTAGAAAAAGGGGAGGAAAAAAAACCCGCAGGAACTTGCAAGACATTTTCGTCTTGCGAAGCAAGCCCATAGGAAATTCGTTTTGCGAAGCACCTCCAAAACGGAAAACCCTTTCGTCTAGCGGGTTTTCCGTCTTGCGAGGCATTCGTCTTGCGGGGCACCACTGTACCACGTTACCACAAACAATTTGTCAAGAACTACTTCACTCAGTATTTCTAATTCACCAACCCGACTTTCGTTTTATAAGTTAGTTATAGCTGTGCCATCATGTCTCTTGTTCAGCACAGTATATAATTTCTGGACAAAAGTAAATAAGAAGCTTCATTTGTCATTTAAGATTAGCCCATAAGGTAGATGGAAAAGGATGCAGTTGGAAGTCTGAGAATGCCTACAAAGCTATGTCTCATTGGGCTCAGTACCGCCTGTACTTACTGGTAACAGATCTCCAGGGTTTCAGAGAGTGGTCTCTCCAAACCTTGCCTTGACCTATCAAGGATTGAACTTTGGACTTTCTGCATACAAAGCAAATGATCTGTGGCTCTGGGTCTGCATAAATGGTGTAGGGTGCGTGTGTCAAGAATCCAGCAGACCACAATAAATGCCTGGTGGTTGCATGCAGGCCTCCTTTACTGAAATGAACTGATTGTTCAGTTTTCATAGGCTTGAGGAAAAAGAACCATGAAAGATTGGTCTTGTTATCTTGTTGGCATCCATGGCAGAAATGCTAAGAACTGGATGGGCCGAGACCCAACCAAGATATTGGTGCTTGCGAAGCTATTAAGGCAAAAGCTGTCCCCTTTTCTGTGCTTCATTCTTCTTTGACATCATCCTGTCACCTTTCATGAAAAGTAAATGCATATCCAAACAACATTAAAATATAATTTGCAGTCAATCTATTTTAAACGAACTGTATTTCTGAAATATTCATTTGCCACTCTCTTCTTTTCACTATGCTGCTCATAAAAGCCAAGAGAAAGCTGAAACATGGAAGATTGTATTCCCAACAGCATAGGGAACCTGAAAGTTGGTGCTGACATGGAACATAAAGCCATGCCCCGATTATCTGATGACTGGCGAAGAGGATGAAAAAGGCCTTCCACTCTATAATGGAGGATGGTCCATCTGTTCACCAGACTGCTTACAATATGCCACCCAATCAGAGTTGGGATGGATCTCAGCGCTTAAGAAGTCCAACCAACTCCCAAGTAGAGGAGACCATATTCAACCATAAAAAAAACATGTAGAAGGGACTGGAGCTTGAATTTTAACAGCATCTTTAAAGAGACTAAAATGCCAACTAACTAGCGGAATGAGTATCAGGTGCTAGCTATCCTTAACAGGCATTGTTTATGCTTCGGCTAAGGTGGGAAATCGGTAGGTAGTTAAATTCCCATAGCACTGCATTTTGGTTGCAGGTTCTGTGAACCGCCCTGAGAGCTCCAGGTATAGGGTGGTATATAAATTCAATCAATCAATCAATCAATCAATCAATCAATAATAAACTCTTTTTTAGCTCAAACCAGTCTCTGCTTAACCTGAAGACAGTCTGCCAAAGAGAGGATGGCAATGAACATTAACTTATCAGATGTGGCAAGGCAGGGACCCACTTGACACAAGTTTGGTGTACTATGTGGTACACCAAGAGTGGGACATCTTAGATCCTCTGCACCTCGTTATTTGGCCTTGAAACTCTTCTGAGACCGCATCACCTTGAGCAGGCCATACTCTCCCTAATTGCTTTTGCTTTTCTAGAATGTTTCCTTGAACTGTGATAGCTCCTCTTGACTGACAAGAAAGAATATGGAGGTGTGGGCATGTACACATGCATGCGAAGAAAATGTCAACTTTTATTTGGCTGGATTGGAGCACTGCACCATCTACCAGTATGCAGCCCCTGGAAGGGGCCTTGTGAGAGAATGCAGGCCCAAACTGAAAAGGGTTCCCCAACTTTTGGCAACGTCAATATGATGCATTTCATTGCATGCAAGAAAACTGCAGCAATAAGCACCGTGGTACCTTCAATGCTGATAAAATCCTTCTCTAAGCAGAACTGAATTATATTATGACATCACTGTAGCATGCAAGATAAATTTAATCAGTGTGTGTGTGAGGACATGTGGTGCCATCAATGGGATGCCAAGTACTACAGACTTGTGTGACAGGTGAGAGACAATGAATCAGGAGAGACTAGAGAGAAGGATGAGATGGGTTTCAGCCAGTTTGATAATTTTGCATTCAAATATGTGGGTTTTTCAGATGCTACTGGAATTAATTGTGATGCATTAATTGAGATTTTTATGTAACCACCGATCACAGGTTTTTGGGATGGAGTGGAATAAAAAAACCCCCCAAGGGACAAATAATATTATAGTACTGGTATCTACTGCTAAACCACACTTATAACCAAGGACATACCTGTCTCTTTATTACATACATAATAACAAAGGATCCAAAGAGCATTGTAGTTTGAGACATAAACAAGAAAAGGACAGTGGAAGCGACAAAAAAAAAAAAAGACTGTTAATATTGTATTCAAAAACTGTGAATACAGTCAATGAATACTCTCAATCAGAAGGGAAGAACATTACCGGTCGAGCTACTGAAATGATTTGCCAGTTATGTTGTTTATGGTAGACTAGTATTACGGCCAATGTAACTTAACAAGATAGAACTTGGCTGTTACATGGCAGTGGAATTTAGCACAAGGAATTCAAGAGCGGTGAAACCAGCTTTCACCAGTATTGGATTTTGTTGGCCTGGCCTTAAATTTGTTTTTGTAGATCTGTCCCTTAACAGCATTTAAACACTCTTTTGTGGCTTAACTCAATGTTGTACTGTGCAGGAGGGTAAGTAGTGGTGAGTATTAAGTAGTTACATTCCTCTCTGATTAGAAGAATCTGCATAAGGATACTACAACACACTTGTGCCATTTTATTATTATTGTTTTGCAATGTGAAATCTAGTTTAAAAAGGAGGATGGATATGCTGAAATGTGTTTGATTTGGGTTCCTTTAGTTTGTAGACAACTGAAACTGTTCTGTCTTCCAATTTTATAACACTTTTACTGTGCATGTTTTTAAAAGAGCTGTTCCTCTCTTTTCTACTTACTTAGCATACTTTGTTCACCCTCATAACAATCCTGTGGTCAGGTCATCCTTACGCCCATTTTATAGATAGGGATACTGAAGCTGATGGTTGTGAAGGTTACCAAATAGGTTCACGACTCAGCTGAGATTAGAAGGCTAAGTCCACAGAGCCAAACTCTTAATGCATTCACAGTGTCTTAAGTCTCTGTTTACACTTATTATCGTGGTTGTCCTGAATGATGTAAGCCCTATTCAGGCATTCTTCTCCTTATACCAGACACCCCCAACCTGCGGCCCTCCAGATGTTTTGGACTACAATTCCCATCATCCCTGACCACTGGTCCTGTTAGCTAAGGATCATGGGAGTTGTAGGCCAAAACATCTGGAGGGCTGCAGGTTGGGGATGCCCTCCTTACACAATTTCTATGCTGGGAGATAAGGATCAGGGATGTGTTCTCTGCTTCTGTCCCTCCATCACCATTCCCACAGTTTCCCATAGTTTGGTGCTGAACTAGCCTGCTTCATTCATGTAGACCCCCTGAATAATTTTGAACCCGAGAATATCAGCTTCCTAGGTCACACAGGGAGTCTAAATGAGTAGAAAAGGTTCCTGGCTACAGACATTCAGCCACCAGCTGTGGAGGATTGTGAAGGTGGTGCTGGTGATGTGCGAAGGACCAGCAGCCCCTCTGCTTCCCATAGTGGTAATTGTATGAGGGTAGGGACGCGGGTGGCGCTGTGGGTAAAACCTCAGTGCCTAGGACTTGCTTATCGCATGGTCGGCGGTTCGAATCCCCACGGCGGGGTGAGCTCCCGTCATTCGGTCCCAGCTCCTGCCCACCTAGCAGTTCAAAAGCACCCTTAAGTGCAAGTAGATAAATAGGGACCGCTTTATAGCGGGAAGGTAAACGGCGTTTCCGTGTGCTGCGCTGGTGCTGCCTCGCAAGCTGCAGCTTTGTCACGCTGGCCACGTGACCCGGAAGTGTCTTCGGATGGCACCGGCTCATGGCCTCTTGAGCGAGATGAGCACGCAACCCTAGAGTCGGACACAACTGGTCCGTACGGGCAGGGGTACCTTTACCTTTAATTGTATGAGGGAGAACACCTGAGGAGGGCTGTACAAAGTGCAAGAAGTTAAGTAGTTGAGCTCATGCAGGGAAGTGGTAAAAGGGTAGGGAAGTTGCTTGTGTTGTAGGTAATTTATTATCATGGCTCAGTCGCAGAGCATCTGATTTGCCTACAGGAGGTCTCAGATTCAGTCCCTGGAATTTCAAAGTAGAAGAGATCTCGGGAAGGAATGCTGGAGAGCTGCTGCCAGTCAGTGTAGACAACTGAGCTGGATGGGTCTAGGTTTCTGAGTTTAAGACAGCTTCCTATGTCCCATTCCTATCTCCACTTAGCCAGTTGTATCAACAGCTGACCTTTGGCAAGCCACAATTCTCTACCTCCCCTTTGCAACATGAGGATAATTCAACTCAGGGCCAGCCCAAGATGTTTGGCTGCTTGAGGCAAAACAGAAAATGCCACCTGCCCGTCTCAACCACTCCGTCCTCCACAACCCAACCACCACTGCCTCTACCTCCACAGTCCCCCATGCACTGACAAGCGCAGGAGGCAGCAAGCGGTGCTCTCCTTGGAGGCCAGACCTGTCGCCCGAGGCAACTGCCTCAGTGTGACTCATGAGCGGGCCAACTTTGTTTAAGGGTCAAGACTGGCTACCAGTCTGTTTATGGGCACAATTCGAAGTGCTAGTTATTTGACATAAACATACACACAACATTAAAATAAAAAAAACTACCTGTGTTTAATTGTTTTTTAATTATTATTTTTTCTGTTTTTAGCTGTTCTTATTTTTATCTGTACCCTAAAAAACTGAAATATGCTATATAAAGGTTAAGTCTCATCCTCGGGTTATATATAAGTTTAGGGGAGGAATCAGGGTTAGATCTGGAGAATCCTGGTTAATTTTTTTGTAAATTTAATTTATTCTAGTTGCAGCAATCTGCAGTAGCTTCAGTTCTCAATGGCACTTCCCAAAGGAAGTTGCACGTGGAGCTTGTTGGAACAATCTGGGCGTGACCAAGGCATTTGACAGTGGCTACATTTCTCTCCTCTTGAAAAGGGTACAGCTGGAACTATACAAAATCAATCCTGGCCACAGCTACTACCTTACAATCCAAGAGCAAACTCAGGTCCATTCCATCACTGACCTCAGGTACTTGTTAAGAGACCTCAGCTCCTCTTCTGTATGTATATAACAGGAAGCAAGTCCCACTGAAGTGGACTTTTAATAGACATGGATAGCCTTAGTTAGGCAGAAGTTTAATAAGAGCAAAACCAGCACCTTAGACCTGCCTTCACCAACTCTGCATCCACCAGGTGTTTTGTATGAAACAACCAACAGCTGTAGTCCATAACAGCTGTTATGGAAGACTGCCCTAGATGGAACGCTCCATAAAAAGGGGGAAAGCCAAGCTTAATGCTGGAAGGCAGTCCACCAAGAAACCAGATCGTGCTTTAGATTTCATACAAAAAGAGGTGAGTTGGTGCTCATCAACATATCACTGTAATATCAACCTTTTGAGGCACATAGGGTTGTATCCAAAGTAGCGCTTTGCCACTTGTTCCATTAGTGCAAGGATTTACTCTTGTACAACTGAACTTTCCCCCTTCCTTCCATCTCTCCCTAAATCTGTTCTAGGGGGGTTCCTCTACCCCAGAACAGATTTGGAAAGGAGAAGGGGAAGTTCTGTTGTTGCACAAGCATAAATACTTGTGCTAATGGAACAAGGGTAATTTGATACCACACCACACAAAGTAGCTATTGCATCACTGGTGAGAGAACCCACCTGCATATATCACACTATCAGAAACCATGCAGGAATCACCCAATTATGAGTCAATAGTTTGTCATGTACCCCTGTCTTCAGAGCTTCCATAACCCTGTCCACTTTCCTCCCACAAAGCCAATTTCAACATGAAACGATGCACCACAAGTCTTGGTGCAGAAGGAAGTGGCTTGCGCAATGAAATATTTTCCATGGCCATCAATTTGTCATAGTAGCTTTAAACCACATCATTATTGTATCAGAAATGTATTTGAGTGTGGCTACAACAACTGCAATATGCAATGGGCTTCACAACATTATTATTTTTTCATTCTTGCAAATACATTGTGCTGTTCGTTTTACAGGTGGAGAACAGAGGTTGAGATGTTGTGGCTTCCTCAAAGCCAGCAAATAAGTTTGCAGAACTTTTATAACTTGATTTCCTAGGCTGGAGTCCAACATGTCCACTCTCTTACAATTAGCCCCTGCCGTTGAAGAGACTGTAATTGGTGAAGAAATGTTGGGAGTGCCTCAGATAAATGCATGGATGGGAATGGTACATCACAATCCTAAACCCCTCTTTTATGAGCCATGTCAGGATTTATTTATTTTTGCCCTGAAAGGAGACTGAAAAGTACCTTTAAAAAATTAATAAATAAAGATGTGAATTCTGCAATTCCATTTTTCCATGCATACTCTAAAAGAATACAAATGTTAAGATTGAATTCTTCTTTCTAAAACTTATGCGGGATGTAATCAGTATGTACAGGGAAGAAGAGCTGAAATGAAAGCAATGACAGCTCCCACCATCCGGCCTTCTACTCACTTATAGTGGACTTTTCTAAAAGCAAATTAATTGCCCATGTAAAGTGGTTGCAAGCAGCTGTGATTTGGCTCCCTGTTTTTAACACCATCCTGGCTTTTATGGGGTTTAAATCAGAGATATTTAGCATCACTTTGGAGATGTTTCCAGTAGCTAAGATTTTTGCACTTGGCTTGCCCTTGATTATTTCTTTCAGTGGGCAGCTATTAACCGAGATCTGATTATTGCCTGAACCCAAGTAACACATCACAACATTTTTTAAGCTCTTCTGAAAATTATTCTGTGCCAGACGAAGCCTTGTGAAGTGCAAACAATTGTGATAAATAGTTGAAGAATGGAGTGAAATGATTATATATATATATATATATATATAATCAAAACCCCAAATACTGCAGTAGTGAAAATGGCAGTGAAATAGTTAACAGACATATGCTGTATAATTAGGAGATGCATTAATGATTATGAATAGTAAATGATTTGGTGCAAGGAAAAAAAAACCTAGTCAAAAGGGACATGCCCCTATCTTACATGTTTTGTTAGTAACTGTATATAACTAGAGATTTCTGCTATTAAGAATCCTGCATTATTGGTGTAAATACTTCCAAGGGTACATCAAATTGTAATCTTTCATACGACATCCATCAAACCAGGCTGGAGATTTTGACAAACATTAAACACAGTAAGGAGGCAATTATGTATGCATGATTTAATCTGCAACTAATTAATATGCAAATTTATTCATATGTTAGTTACTAAATTAAAAATGCAAAGAAGCCCTTATGGTGATTCTCAAAATTTTTGCACAAACAGAACATTTAAAATGTAAGAAAAATGAAGTTTTTTTTGAAAACCTGCAGCATACTTTTAGCCTTTTAGAAACCTGTTGCATGGAGAAGGTTAAAAATATTTGCTTTATTATTGGGAAAGGATAAATGGAGTGCTAATTTGAAGTGAGAATGTGGTAAAAGAAAGGTTAAACATGATTCTATCAAAGTCTTATGAGATGCACACTAATTATCAAACAAACAGTATTCGAAAACCAGTTCACATAACTTGCAAAGATTTTGGAATATACATTGTTATTCTGACTTTGTTTTTGGGGGGGAGGGGGAGGGGGTATTACTAGTTTATTCTCTGCACAGACAACTTACTGCTGAATTAAATTCTTTCTAGCCATTTGAATGAAAACAATATTTTCACTCCAAGCTTGCTAATATTTTGATGGTGAGTGGCCACACCAGATTTGCTCATTTAAATGTACTTTGCAAGAAACAGATTTAGAAAACAAGACTGGGAATGGTGGGGGGAGGGTGAGCATTGCCTTTTAATATCCATCCCAGATGCATATTGAAAGAAAGACAATAAAGCAATGAAAAGAAAGCATCTGAAACAATTCATATGCAGGTTCTTATTGCAGCAAGCCTTCTCTTTCAGTGTAGATTGAGAAAAAGGCAATGCTCTCTGCAAAGGTGAGTGCAGGAGGGTAATTAAATGGTCTATGCAACAATTTTAAACTTTGTAGCTCATGTTACATTTTAAAGGTCTCCAGCATATTAAGGATATACTAGTAAAAACAAACAAATGACCCTTTCTGCTTGTTAAGAATTTCGGCTGCTTTTTCATTTTACAGTATATGTATCTGTGTAAAATGGGTGGGCGGGTGTTTGCCCACCCAAATAAAAAAGAAGCAAAGGTTCTGATCGCTTTAGACATAAAGTACAATCAGCTCCTCCCAGCTGCCTCATAAGGTGCTGTACCTGACTTGTATTCTTTTTCTGCAAACCAGAGAGAGAGAAATATTAGGTCCATTATAGCCACAAAAAATGGGACGGTAAGCTAATGGTGACAATTGCATTTCCTGTGTGATTTCGTTCCTCTTTTAAAAAAACAAAAAACAAAAACCATGCTGGTGCCAGAATGCCCACTTTGTGCATGCCAGTTCCAACAAGGGGTGGTATGATGGGGGAAATCCTTCTATGTGATAATATAAACAAAACTATTTTGATACCCCTTTTTATAATAATAGTACGTAATAATAATACAAGAACGATGTTGGTTGGACCCTCTTCTGAACAGAGCTCTAAAGGTGATGAGCTCAGAACTCTGAAATGGAGGGCAGATAGGAATGAGTAAGTGAGTTTGTTAAATCGGGGGAGTAAAGCAATGTGCTGAAAGAGAAAGGATAAAGGGGGGAGGCTGACAAACTCAAGTTTTAAAAGACACGCATCTTTTCATTCCTTTTAATACCAATAACGGACCAGCCACATTAACGCACAAATCTCCTTAAAAATAAACTTTTCTTTTATGTCGCCATTCCTATGAAATCCTATGGACTGAACTTTCTTCATCAGAGAAATAAAATTTTGAATGAACTGCTCTGACAAAGGACAGGTAGTGTGTCCTTCCTTCGAGGTTTACTGTGCCGTAACCTGAGAGGCAACACTCAGTTTCTGTTAAGACCTGAAATGAATGTAAGGCTTTTAAAAGCTTAAACGTACACATTTGTGCATTCATTAGGCAGTGCTAAATCTAATTTGTTCTCTTTACTGTAACAGGAAGCACATGTTTAAAGCAATCTGTTTCCTCATATGAATGCTTTCCTGTCTGTTGGGGGGGGGGGGAACGCAACACACTTTACCCCAAGTAACCAAGAGGTGATCGTAAATATCCCTAAATAGCATTAAACAGATATGAAAGACATTAACACTTCCAGAATGCCAAAGTAGTATTTTTTAATTTTTTTTTTTAAATCTAACAGATGCTTCTAGGTCAAAAAGTGAAATGTGTGTTTCTTGAAAAAAGGGGGGGGGCATTCTCATCAGAATCATAAATGAACTGTGAGTGGAGAAATGAAGTGCCATGCAGAAAACAAAAGGATCCAGTTGAGAACTCCAACACGCCCTTGCCAGAGTGTGGATTGCAAGGAAAGAGCCACATTTACATGTAACTTTGTTTAACAAATCAATATCCTTTGTAATCCACAAGGTGGCATTGGCAACAAATGACGGCTGCCTGTGTAGAATCTACTCTGGGGCTGCTGAACTTTCCTTGAAAAAGATCCGATCTCTGTGAAACGGAGTACGTACAAAAATCTAAGGGGACTTAAAAATCACCGGTGGGAAACGAGTGGAAGCAAGTCAGCCAAAACCGGATATTAACCATGTACTCTTTAACATTACATTGTCACTTAAGTTGCAGGCGTTCGTTGGGGAAACGGATTTCCCCGCCCCCAGAGAAACAGTGAAATAATACGTAGTGTGCACGTCTGGTGTAACCGACAAGGTATTTCACCCCCTTTAAAACATCATCCCTCTATCACTGGCAAGCTGTCCTGCTTAAGAATTTTCGGAAACCATTAAAAAGAAATAACAGCATAGGAATGACGCAGAAGAGAACAAGAAGCTCTTTGAATGCACCTAAAACATCTGTATAAATACTCCTATTATCTACCAGGGATTCAGAACTTCAAAATAAATAAACATTTTTTTCCAAAAAAAATATTATGATATACAGTTAAATTATCACATTCAATTGCCCAGATAGATCTTTGATTCTAGTTGGTGATAAAGCAAAGAAATGAGTGCAAAAGACAGTTTGCTACGGAGGCACGAGGCAAGCAAAGTGTGTTCTAGGGCACTCCGGGAAGAGGGACATCAAGCAGCCAATTAAAGAGCAGCATTGATGCATTCCAATGGGAGAATTATTATGCCCAGTTATTATGGCACATTCTGAGGGGGGCCTCCAAAGGTCCTACTATAACACATTTTTAAAGGTGTGAGAAACAGTTTGTCTTGCAAGGAAGAATACATCTTTTTGCAAAAGGTTTCCGAGTGTCGTTCATGCAGATGATTCTTTTGTTTTATCCCCTGGACTGGTGGAGAGTCAGTGAGTGTGTGTGCTTGCTGCTGTGTGACTTGAGCACATGAGATGCACCAGATCAGACCCCCAAATGAGGCTCTGATGAATGAATGGATGCTCTCAGAGAACGTGCCTGGCATCATGGAATGGGGTCAGTGGT
Source organism: Podarcis erhardii (assembly GCF_964252035.2). Taxonomy (NCBI): domain Eukaryota; kingdom Metazoa; phylum Chordata; class Lepidosauria; order Squamata; family Lacertidae; genus Podarcis; species Podarcis erhardii. The sequence continues at coordinate 44,739,244 of NC_138501.1, read as the reverse complement.
GTTGTGCACCCAAAATGTAGCATTCATTTGCTGGAGTGACACAAGACTTCAATTTAGAAAGTTTAAAATTTTGGGTCAAAACACTCCGAAGCAGAAATCATTACATTGCTGTGTAAGTAAATGAAGAGAAGTGTTTTCTACAAAGACGCAAGCAGATCAGAAAGTACTAAATAAAGGTGACAAAAACCCTTTTAGCTTCTGATCCTTGATTTGCACTTCATTATTTGGAAAGGCTCTTCCTATCCCTGAATGCCAGCATTAACAGTGTTTTATAGGTTGTAATTGTTTCACCGATTATTTTATATGATTTATGCTGCATTTGTGGTGTTCTATTATGTAACATCACACTGCTATTACTGATTGACTGTAAGCCGCTTTGGGATTCTTTTGAATGAAAAGTGGCATAGAAATAAAATAAATGAAATCAAATAATCAGTCATTAACGTCTTATTTCAGATTATGATTACAAATCAAAACCATGTATGGCTACAAGAACACCATGCTGAGATTTAGTTTTCAGTGGTTTGATCTGGCATTCCTAAGCAAAGGTTCATCTACAACTACAACTTTAAAATATAATAATAATAATAATAATAATAATAATAATAATAATAATAATGAAATTCCAAAATGAACTGGAATAGTTACAAATAAACAGTAACCTAAAAAGTTTTATAGATATAAAAAATAAAATCCAGAAGATATAACTGAAGACAAGGAGGTATAAAAACAATATTTCTTAATAGCTTCTTCACTTGAGTTATGATGCCTCACACCAATCAACAATATGAAGATGCTAAAGTCTAGCAGGAATGTTTAAAACACAGTAAAAAGAATCTGGTGTTAGTGCTTACAGAAAGTAGTTATTTTTATATCTCTAAATCTCTTGTATTAGAAATCATTCCCTGAGGGGATAAGTTCAAAGAGAGGATTAAATGCCAAGTTCCCTTACACTCATGCAACCACAATGGGGATTCTATGGATGTCTCCCATGAGAGCAGAAAATGCCCCTGCTGTGTACATCTCGCTTACAACTTCATACTTGCCTGTACAGTTAAGAAGGTGCATTATTGTACAGTACAATTTCCATTTCCCCCATTCATACATTCGTAAAAACTTCCCATTTCTTTTAATCGGTTAAGACTGTATGATCTGCTTCAACCGCAACACATAATTAAGAAGAAGAAAAAGAATCAACAGTATTAGATCTTTGCACAGGATCTGGTTCATTTATGGGCTAAAGTCTAGCCGTACAGAAAGTCGTGCATGAGCTTCGAGAAATTCCTTAACAGATGTTTAACATACATTATGCAGGATCGGGCCCCACAGTAACAACTGGAATATAATTTTAAAAAGCTAAACTGAGATGCTGTTCGGCACAAAGTGCAGTTTGACTTCACTTCAGGCTTCCTTGAAATAGACTCTCACAAGTATAACAATTCTTGAATCCTGTGCTCTCGTGAGACTGCAAGGAGAATTAAAAATCACCATTGCTGCTCATATTCCGAGAAGCCCATTATTAAGTAAGATGCAAAAATAAATAAATATCAGAAATATTTTAAACTTACTGCGGGCTTCCTTTAATATAATAGTTTCCTAAAACATAAAAGTACTGGGAAATATACCATTTCAGTATAAGGAATGCAACAGAACTATATATTTGACGATCAAAAACCTCTGCCTCTAAGAAATGCTGTTCCCTGCATTACCTATATTCCTCTGAAGAGGGAGTCTATGTTTAAGCAAAACTCAGAGCCCTAACAGCGATGCACCTATGCTAGTAGCTGCTGAGAAACAGGATGCAATGGTCACAACTGCTACTTCCAGGTCTAGTTATTTATTTTGAGCCACACAAGTACAAGCTCATCACGCAACAAAACACACAATGTAGTATCTACAGTCTCCTCTACAAATTGCTTCATTTTAAAGCGGAAGGTTCCTAACTTTTTAAACCATACAAGTTCGCAGCGACAGCCTCCTTCCCACTTTTTCCATAGGGGTTATTTGTCGCTTATTTTGGTTTCCAGCAGCAGGGCATCTCTTAAAGCCAAGACTGTGTGAAGGAGACAGACACAGAGAGGGAGAAATTGGGAGACTGTATCTGTGACCCATGCCAACACTCACTGACTGCAATTCTGCAACCTGTTTTCTAGGAGCATGTTTGCCCCCACGATATAATCACACAGGTATATTAAACAATGGCACATTGCATGTTCGATCTCAGCAAGTGCATGAGAATAAGTGGTGTCTGTTTTACAGCCTACATAGGAACATAGGAAGCTGCCTCGTACGGAGTCAGACCATCGGTTTACCTAGCTCAATACTACCTGCACTGACTACCAGCAGCTCTCCAGTGTTTTCAAGCTGGACTGTTTCTCTGCCCCACCTGGGGATCCCAGAGATTGAATGTGGAACTGTTTGCATACAAAGCAGGTGCTGTCCCACTGAGCCCTGGCCCTTCCCCAATAGAAAGAAACAGGAGTGCACAGAACAGCCAATGTAGTAAAAGGCAGCAATGGGCAAATTGTAGGCAACAAGTCCTGCAGCCTGAGACCCTGACTCACGAGAAGTCACATGCATGAAAGGAAAAGTACTGTGCATGCAGCAGCTGTGTCTGCCTTTGTCAGGATAATAATAATAATAATAATAATAATAATAATAATAATAATAATAATAATAATAATTTATTATTTGTACCCCGCCCATCTGGCTGGGTTTCCCCAGCCACTCTGGGCGGCTTCCAACAGAGATGAAAAATACACTAAAATGTCACATATTAAAAACTTCCCTGAACAGGGCTGCCTTCAGATGTCTTCTGAATGTCAGGTAGTTGTTTATCGCTTTGACATCTGATGGGAGGGCATTCCACAGGGCGGGCGCCACTACCGAGAAGGCCCTCTGCCTGGTTCCCTGTAACTTGGCCTCTCGCAGTGAGGGAACCGCCAGAAGGCCCTCGGAGCTGGACCTCAGTGTCCGGGCAGAACGATGGGGGGATGTTTTTGTAACTCAGCAGACAAGAAGCCACCAAGGAACAGAGCTTGCTTCTTCGACAGGGTGGGAGAAGTTGGAGAGAAAGTATTTAAGAAAGCATGATTCTTTCATTCGCACATAAATTACTTCTTCAGATTGCAGCCTCATATTTTTTATAAGACTCCTTGGGACACAAGTTTTCATTTAAAGGAGCTGCTGTGGAGTTCAGGTCTGAAGGTTCCTATCTAAAAATGGGTGCATGGCCACAAAATTAATCGACACGTTATTAATTGATCTGAACACAGGGAAACTACAAACAGCTCAACAACACACTGCCGTGGCATGAGACTTCCCTGCTGTAGAGTTAGCAAAGAACACTAACTGGACACTCTTAAAAAGTTTTCCCACCTCCAAAAGAGAGCAAAGCCATGGAACTAGTTGTTTTCTTCCCCTCCTTCAGTTTCAGTTTTCTCAAACTACTCTCTCTTTTCTGCTTTCTTTCCTCTAAAGCTGAGTTTGTTTCCACTGGGTTAATCTACTCCATCTTTAGACTGAACTTACACCTCTTCCATCTTTGCTTTTAATATTCCTCTCTAACGAAACAGTAGGTCGGCTATGTCCTCATCTGTCACCACTACCTTTGCTGAAATTCCACCAAATCTATAATGGGATCTCAGCAGGACTGGCATTCATTGGTAGAACAAGCTGCCATTTCCAATTCAAGTTACCTCGGGGCCTCACTAGGTCAGTGGCAAATTGGTGCACAAAGCACATCTCTAACTCCAGGGAAACCCTATCGTTCATGGCAACTGACGATAGCGTGCCTGCCAAAAAAGAGGGTATTGTGATCCCCCCCCCTTTGTGAGGTGGATTTAGCAGGGGTCGTTGGGTAAGTGGCAAATATTCTTAACTGCTGGGTTCATTAAGGACAGAGTTGGAGAAATTCACAGGATATATCTGTGTGAACAGAGGACTACCTGGATCTGTTTCAATCTAGTTTCAGACCTGTTTTTGGTATAGCAGAGGACAACACTGTTGGTTCTCTGGGATCTCTTAGTGGTGTGCTTGATAGCATTGACCATGATATCCTTCTGGATAGGTTTTGGGTGTTGGGATCTGTATGCACAGTGGGTCGGTGGCTCCATTCCTACCCTGGAGAGATGATTCCAGAAGGTGGTCTTCTGTTTGACCCCATGGCAATTATGCTGCTGGGTTTCAAGGGGGCTCTATCTTGTCCTCCATGCTTTAAGATACACCTGAAACAGCTGAGTGAGATTGCCTTGTAGGAAGTATCAATACATTTCAATCAATCAGGTGAGAAAGTTGAATTGCAGCAAACTGAAGATGAATCCTTACAAGATAAGAGTTGCTATTGATGTCAAGGGTGTGGGCATTCCTGCTCTTCTAGATGGGTTTATCTCTCATAAATGATCAGATTCAGAGTTTGGGAGTGTTCATAGCTTCAGCTTGGGTACCAGAGTGGCCTTAGTGGCACTGAGCATTTTCAAATAGCTTAGGCTGGTACACAAACACATCCTGGACAGATTACAGATAGGTAGCCGTGTTGGTCTGCCATGGTCAAAACAAAATAAAAAAATTCCTTCCAGTAGCACCTTAAAGACTTGGCCACATTTTGCTAACCTCAAGACTGGATTACTGCAATAGGGTGTTGCCTTATACTGAGCCAGCCCATCTAGTTCATTACTGCCTACACCAACAGTGGCTCTCAAAGGTTTCAGGTAGAGAATCTTTCCTAGGGGATGAAACTAGGGCATTCTGCATGCAAAGCAAGATACTCAGCCACTGAACTACAGGCATGGAGCAGGCTTTGAAGAGGTACTGAAAACTGTAGTTAGTTCATAACAAAGCAGATGGTCTTTTATCTAGAGAGGGGCAGCTGGAACATGGATGAATTTCACCTACAAAATTATAGGCAAAATTGTAAGATGAGCTTTCTAACATTCTGAAAACAGTTTTATTTGTATTACTTAAGCAGTATGTTTCCTATAGTTTGAAGAGACTCATCATCATTTTGTTGTTGACCTCTGTCTGTCTCGAGAGACAATGGAGTATGCCTCCAGGGGTGAGGACAAACCACTGTGTTAGCAGCACCGAAGTGACCTCCTCTGGATGCAAGCCTGGGCATTGTGTTTGGAGGTTCTGGACTGCCCAGATGACAAGACCTGCCTCTATGTGGTCCAAAGGAAAGGAAAGCTTTCAGAAAACAGAGGCCCTTTAACCTTCCAGATCAGTCACTGACTTCTAGGAGAAGAGGAAGGAGACTCAAAGACCTGTCAGGTAGGGACTAATATTTCAAAAATGATCACAATTTTCAAAAGGGAGAGCTACAAAGGTCAATACTTCCATGGTAAATATCCAAAAGCAAAGGCAAAACAGCAACAGCTGCCTTGGACTAGAATAATAATATGCAATTAGAAGCCATGACATTTGAAAAACAGCAAGTTGGTTTTTTATTATTAGACACATTTTGAAGTTTATCTCTACAAGAATGAAAACTGAAAGTTCTTTTTTAAAAGAAAAAGAAAGGAATGTAAGGTACAGTGGTGCCCCGCAAGACGAATGCCTCGCAAGACGGAAAACTCGCTAGATGAAAGAGTTTTCCGTTTTGGAGGTGCTTCGCAAAACAAATTTCCTATGGGCTTGCTTCGCAAGACGAAAATGTCTTGCAAGTTCCTGCGGGGTCCCCCCCCCCTTTTTCTAAGCCGCTAAGCGCCGCTAAACCGCTAATAGCGCTAATCCGCTAAGCCGTCAATGGGCTTGCTTCGCAAGACGAAAAAACCGCTAGACAAAGAGACTCGCGGAACGGATTCTTTTCGTCTTGCGAGGCACCACTGTACTGAGATTTTAAGGATTCTACGAAGAATCAATCAATAGAACAGATGATGCTCACAACAGAAATGTCTTGAACTTCTAAATGTATCAAGGGCTTAGTTCAGAAAGCACACCAAACCATGGTTCAGAGCTGCTTGTCTGCTTTCATTTTCCATCTCATCAGCATTTAACTTTTAAAGTTTACTCTCATCTCCATGATTTAGCAGAGACTTGAGGTACAGCAACTTCACCTCCTCCACAGTTGCAGCAGCCTCTTGAGGTAGAATAATGAAATGCATCTGACATGATTGGTTTCTTTTTCTTTTTCCTTTTCTTTAAGCACCTGGACTTCTTCCCTCTCTTATCCTATCAGTGGTACTTTCACTGATAGTTGATTTTTCTGCTTTCGCTTCAGCATTTTTAAAAATAGGTTCAGGTGTTCAGATGTCAAACAAACCATGGTTCGGTGTGACATCTGAATAGAGTCCAACACTCTATCCTTGAGTACTTCAGTGGTGATTTCCATCATCATGTTATATCATGGACAAGCCAGTTTGCAAATTACAATCTCAGTGCAATCATGGGCCCGTGGAGTAGAGCTGATTTTGAATGTGTGAATTAGATCTACAATTCTATGATCTCACTGCTCTTCCGAGGCACTCTCAGTGCCTTGAAGCTCATTTTGGTGTCCAAGACTAAATTCCTACCTCTCCCACAAGTTGATGTAGGAACAGTTACATGGCAACCACAAATATATGTGGGTCCCTTATGAAAGGACCTTCATTGGAAACACAAACACACACACACACACACACACACACACACACACACACACACCAAACCCAGCTACAAACTATGGTAAGAAAACATGCACTGTATTATAAGCAATAAAACACAAGTGCAATACCGAATATAAATAGAACCAATCCCACTTGGGTCTTGGGTAAATCAACTTTGGTGTATAAACTCATTTGCAGAAGTTTGAATTTGGAACTAGTAAGATCAGTGCTCTTAGTCAATTAAGCCATCTCAGATGGTAAAACAAGATTTAATCTATCCCACTGATCAGTCCATTTTTATGCAGACTATTATGCGATCTCATGAAGATTCAGAATGCATATATATTCTGGGCCAAAAGTACATGATATAATTCCAGAAATGGCTGGCAATGGAAAGAATGGCAACCACTCAGATGAGTGCATACATGTGCTTTCTTATTGCACATGTAGAGAATTTTGCATATTTATAGAGATACAGATATCAATGTGCCAGATGACAGAATTTGTGTGCTTGTTGCAATACGTGGCAAAGCCATCAAAGGGAACCCAGGGCAGGGGTCTGCAGGAAGGGATGACCTAGATTCTCAATAGTTCCCGGTGCCCACTGATATCAATGAGAAAATAATAAAGACAGCTGAAAGAGGTGGCAGAACCAGTCTCTCCTCAAGACACAAGGATCACTTGTGTTGGGAAGGCTGTTTCCAAAACGCAGTGTGTCCTGCAGACCCCTGCCCTGGGTTCCCTTTGATGGCTTTGCCACGTATTGCAACAAGCACCTGCTCACTTTCTCCCATATAAGTTAATGTTCCTCTATTATAAATAGAAAGAGGGCTCCAGTTGATTGCCAGGGAGGGGCAGCATGCTCCCTCCCCTAGAAATTGGGAAACGTAGACAGAACCCTGCAGGATCAGTCCAAAGGCTCATCTAGTCTTCTTGTTACAGTGGACAACCAGAGGCCTATGGAAGCAGAACAAGAGCAAAGCAGTGTTCTCCCCACTAGAGTTCCCCAACAACTGGTGTCTTGAAGCAAACACCAAGGTAACAGCAGAGAGGTTCATCTTCTCTTGGTTAAGTCCCTTTTGTTATTTTCTCGCATATAAGTAACAGTTCTTATTCACCCCACCAGGAAAAGAATAGGAGTGCTCAGGGACACTGATGATGGCAGTAAACTCTGATGCCAGCTACTATTGCCAGGGAAACAGAGGGGCACATATAGAACGGGCCCAGACTTTTCCTTCCATGGATGGAAAAGCTGCTTGTGTCAACACCCCAAACTTCCACAACAGTGTGGGAGGTGAAAATGGAGGCTGATGGGAATCATCAAAAAGTCAATCCCACTATCTACTAGTGTCCTCTAAGCATAACCTGACTCCAGAAATTCTCCCACTTACGGGAACAAAATCTTCATCCAACCCAGTTTGTATGGGTATGCAGAGCACACAAATATATTATTATTTTATTGGTTTAATTTTCTTAAATTTGTTTCTATTATGGAATTCAAGGTGGTACACCTATCCAGGCACTGACCAGAACAAGGCATGCTTAGTTTCAGCAAAGTTGTGGCCTCCTATACATTCAAACCACCCCTTTCTACCATTCAGGAACAAACATGAATTTCAAGCCAACAGATAAACAGAGGGATATTCTTAAGCGATATTCTTTTCTGCTCTCCTATCTTAGGGAGGTTTTCTTAATCTTCAACTTTACTGATCACTTGCTTAAAAAACATAGGTGTATTCCAACGTTGATTTCTTAAAGCTATTTACAGAAAGCCATGGGAAATGCCAATAACTGTGGCAATGGCCATTGAAAACTGAGCAGATGTTACTTTTTTTCAAACTTTCTCAGCGATTATGAAGACTGGAATCTTGCTTTTAAATAGGTTAGCGAGCAAAAGGAAGTTTAAAATTAGCTCTGACAAAAGAAAGTTGAAATTTATTGTGCAATGTCATATTCCAGTTGGAACAGTGCTGGCTCGCTATTTTTGTGATAAAACAGTTCTCTGTATTTTAGATGACTAAAAATAGATGGGGATATCAATATTATACTATTTTATGGAGAGCAGAGAGGAAAAAGAGAAACAATACTGTAATCCATTTCTTTTTTTCAGATGATTATTTCCAACTGTTGCACCTGAAGACTAAATTTCATAACGTTCAGCTGCATTTTACTGTACAGTTTCATTTCTGAGCATTTCACACATTATGTTCCATGTTAGGATCTTGCTTTGTTTGTTTGTTTGTTTGTTTGTTTGTATGTATTATCCCGTTATTGAAATTCCATGACTTCATGCTCTAAGTCTTTTAACATTAAGGGGTTTATTAATTAAAACACAGTTATGGTCTTCCGTGCTATTTAAATACTGCGATCTTATCTCTGCACCTGGACAGTCTTTTCATATAAATACAATACAGCCAGACCACAAAGATCTTTATTAAATTTTCTGGGGCAGAAAATGAAAAAAGACATTTGGGTGTGGAATGTGTGTGGGAAACTTCTGTACATGGTTAACTGTTCCAGATCAGTTCTCTGATTTCCACCCCTCCCTCTAAAAATTCAAATAAACTCAGTGCTTTGAAGAAGCTAAAAACACACCTTTCATTCTAAATTTAGTCCCTGTTTAGGATAGATAAACAGTTGAAAAAGCTGCCAAGAATCGAGACACCCTGCCTGGTGAGTACTGCCAAAGTTTTCATCTCTTTCTTTTTTGTTTTTTCTTAGTTCAAAAGAAGCCTTTTATTACATCTAATAAATTCATCTGTGAGGGCACAAAATTCCGGAGTCCCCGTGTATATGGGTAAATGGCACAGAAAGAATATGATGCCTGTTGCACTAAGTGGATGTTACCTTTTTGAAATGTATGGTCTATGATTGAAGAGTAAAATTAATTAATTCTTAGGTTCACACATACACTTGGTAGACGTAAAAGCAAACACCAGCTAAGATTCAGCTCAGCTGAAAGTACATGCCCGGGCAATCCACACATGTATTAAGGGCTTTTCCCTTCATGCTGAATAACAAAACTACTTTCCAAGTAAAGAGCAGTTTGGGCTATGTACCTTTGTTAACTCTGTAACTGTTTGTCACTTAACGGCCTGGTTTTTATGTTACCTGAGCAGTGCAAGAGGCACATGGCATGGCTAAGTCCCACACCCCTGCCTTGTAAAATCTAATCCTCAAAGTGATGCGTCGCTGAAATTAATGGGACTAGCATCATCAGGCTGCTGTGAGGACTGCAGGTCTAGTTGATGAGACAGCCCCCCAAAAAGAAAGGAGCAAAAAGAAAGGAGCTCTATGCAAAGTTTCCGCCTGAGGTTGTTTCAGAATGACTGCATAATTCACAACCATAGAATGCCCTTAATGCGCTTCTTGGGAGTTAATTGAAAGAGGTCTCCTTCTCATGTAGTCATAAGTAGGGAGGCAAGGCAACATCTTTCCCATTATGTAATTCCCTCTAGCTGCAGGTAATTGGCTGGGAGGTGCAGATCATATGGGGAAGAACCACATAATTACCTGTGCTTATATGGTCGCAAAATCCGTACACAGCTCAAGCCCCTTGGGACCAATGCCATGAAAAAGCTGTGTGAAGGGAGTTGGGGACTAATTTACATGTATAGAAATGTAATAGCCCAAAACCAATGGCAAGCATGTTTTCAGTTATTAATGTTATTGCTAGTTGCCATTGTTCCATCTAAACAATAAAGCAATTCCTCCTCCATCCACAGGAGGAGGAGGAGGAGGAGGAGGAGGAGGAGGAGGAGGAGGAGGAGACAGCGAAACTGAGGCTTGGTTCGGACGCTACATGTTGTGCATGGCAGGTGTGTAGGAAAGCAGTGGGGGGAACAAGTTCAGGAACATATTTCCGAAAGCCCCAGTCACCAGGCATGTCCATTCATAAAAGCTTCCGGGTGTGTGTCTCAAGACTCATATCTGCAATTATTTCATAGCCACTTACATGCACGCCGTACGCACACATTTTAAAAACTTGGATGAAGAATAGCAACATTAGAGCCAACCCTGAGATCAGGCGATTCTTCCCGCAAGCCAGCATATCCACAAAGAATAACTACTGATGATCCAGGGATTATCTTTATCTTTGCCCATAGTGACAAAGTACTGACATTATGCTTATGCAGGAAGGAGCTAGCTGCTTAACAGTGAGTCAAGCCAGTGGTCTTACTTCTGAAAGCACCCCCCCCCCCCAAATAAAAAGACAAAGAGCTTAGTACCTTTCCAGAAAATGTTTGTTTGTTTGTTTGTTTGTTTGTCTTACTCTCTCTGTCGCTTCTCTCTATATAGCCATGGAAATTTGTCATAGACATCTGTGCATTAACACAACTCCTGAAGCCCTTTATAGACAATTGTATGAATATTCAGTGACAGTTTAATACCCATATTTTAATAGAAAGAGAATAATATTTTCATTCTATCAGCTAAGTACAATATAATCTGTTTAGTCAATTTATAAATGAGTACTGTTTATCCAACATAATAGCATCATCTACTATAATGTGATAAGATGAATTATTAAAAAAAATATTTTGCCCTTTAATAGAGTATAGTACTATTTTGAAAATCTTTGCATTTTAACTACTGATTTTAAAAAAATCACAACATATTTTGATCATGAAGGTGATTAGTTGTTTGTTCAAACATGTTAAGGAACAATTATTAGACACACACAGTTCTGGATAACCTGATATATCTCCCAATAATATCATCAGGTCATTTGAATTTCAAGGAAATCATTTGTGGCAAAATTGTTTTCTTCCTCTTATTTTTATCTTTCAAACAATAGGTTTCAGTGCGTGCAAGAAGCAAAATGAACTACGGAATCCAAACTTTGTAACTCAAAGAACAAATTTTGCTAGGAATTAAGGAATCCTAATTGGCTAATTCTTTTTTAAACTTATTTTGTTCTTTTTGGTTCAAAGAAACAGCCAAATGCCTGCAATGTCTGCAAGGGAAATAATAACAACAGAGTTCTAACCCTTAAATGGAAATGGCAACCAATCTGATGTTTTTACATCATCACAGCAGTCCTCTTTCTTTACAGTTGTAGCCATTTCACTGCCCTGCATGTGTTTAGCTTTCTAAATGGAAATATGTCCCAGTCAAACAGGTTCTACACAGTAAAGTGTACAGATATGGGAGAAAACGAGCATTAGAAATACAGAAGCACATGATTTTTCTATCAGAATTTATCTGAAAAAATGAATCTTTATGTACGTATTTTTAAATGAAGAAAATACAGCACTACATTTTATTAAAATTTAAGCATTCTAGACATATACAAATTACAAAAAAAGGTGTATAAAGTGTTACGTACTGGCCTGATTCAAAATTTGAGAAGCAGCAATATGTATTTATCATCTGAGTTCTCATAAAAGCTATTAGAAGCTAAAGTTTCAAGTAAAGATGCCATTAACTAAAAGTGAACCACCCAAAATCCTTAGGATTGTAAAAAAATCCATGATTTCTTTAAAGAAACAAAGCAAGAAATATTTATGCAATCTAATTTTAAATTTGTCCTCATTTTTTCTCTCTGTTAGTGAAAAATAGCAAAGTTTTTGTTGTTGTCAACTTTTATTTTTACTTCTCAAGTACTGTCAGAAGTCTGCCCAAGGGTTCACATACCCATATCACTATTGCTATATTAATTAAACATGTTCATTTAATTCCTTTCCTAGCTTCAGTCACTTACTGATATGACAATAGCAAAAACGGAAATTAAAAGTACTAGTTTTATAATATGAAGGTTTTGCTATTGATTTGAAAGTCCATCTAATTTATGATCACATTAATAAATGGTACGCCAAAGTAATCTCCGAAAAACCTGTAGGATTGCTCTGATGTTGGTGAATTTTTGATTGCACTCCCTTGTAACCCCCCACTCCCGCAATACACATCTCCACAATACAACTACTACTAGTAGCAAAGTCAAATATTTTTAATTCTTAGATCTAAAAGTATTTGTCGCTCTGCTGCACTACGGTGCATTGTTGTTACTTATCTACAAATTAATCAATATGGTAGCTGCTTTAAAACAGATCATACTGTTTATTTACACATCAGCATTTTTTATTTTTAAAAGAAGAACGCAAAACAAAATCCAACTCATACATGAGCCAATTATTTGCTGCATGAACGCAAGGGCATTATAATATGAAAAAGCATATCTAGCCTTTATTGCAAACACAGTCTAAATATGGGCAGGTAGTTGATTAGGAATACACACACACACACACACACACACACACACACTATTTCCTAAAAAGAAGGGGGGGGGACAGGACGACAATCAGGGTATTAAATGTGACTTCATTTATTACCATAGCCCATAATTCCTTTGGTAACACCTGGAGTCAACTGGTTTGACACCTGGAAATCACACACACTGAGAAAGCTATTTGTGCAGGTATGCTCAAAGTCCTAATTCAAAAACTTCAGTGGAAAATGAAGACGTCCTCCTTCTATTCTGGGCTGAGACCCATGTAAATGTTTCATAAATCCCTCTCCACAAATCTCTTTTAACATGCAAATCCATAAATCATCATAATACTGACAAAGAAGTTAACCCGCACGTGAAGCTAATGCGTATTCTATCTGGAACCGCATACTGGTAAAGCTACCCAAACTAGAGGCCCTTTTTCAGAGTTCTATTTATATACACTAAAAAATAATAATGCAACAACACCCACCAAAACTTTTTATTCCCACAGGTCAGAATTTTATAGACTTCTCTGTTTTGTCTGCCGGCATGATGATGGAGAAAACCAAAACAAAACAAAAAAAACGTTTAGGATAGGAATCTGTTTCATTTGAAAACATGTTAATCAAAGGAACCAGTGGAGCCGCAAACGGTAAGACAGACAAGGAGTACTTACTGAAGATGGTAAACCTGGAGGAACCTTTCGAACTTTCTTTGTTTGTACTTCTGAAAAAAGAAGACAAGTGTGGCTGTAAGATGTATGTTTGCAGGCTCACACCCTCCAGTCTAAGATTCAGCACTGAGCTAGCATTTATTATTAATTATTTGCAAGACAGAAGTTCAGTCTAAGTTTCCTTTTAGAAATGTGGAGAAAAGTGGCACAAAGTAACTCACCCACAGAGGTACTGTGCAGAGGCCTTCTTCGCGGATTATTGCTAGAATACTGATAGTACTGAGAGCCAGGTTTGGTGGGTGAGAGAGCGCCTGGGTTGCCCATTTCCATGTCACCTCCGAGGAGACTTTGCTAAAAGATTTTTGAAAAATAAGTATTGTTATATCTAACTTCTCCCTTACTCGCCTTTCTATGCTGATTTAAATAACACACACACTTTTTTTTTTTTAAAAAAAAAGGCTCTGCGACTGGCAAATTGGAATACTAACACAAAAAAATACTTTATTTTCAGATATGACAAAAATAGTACTGAGGCAAGTGATTTCTTTTCAAGCGAATGCTTTGAAATTTTACAATAGCCTTCCACTGTTATTGCTGAAAAGAAATAACAGTTGAACATATGAACTCTTTTGGAGCTACATCAAGTAAAGATCCCCCTCCCCACCTGTTTTGTTTTAAACTTACAGGGCGAACAAAATATACTGTGTTCATCAGTATTTTAAAAATCACCCTGTTGCTACAAAATCATTTCGTCATACAAGAGTAGGTATTTTACCCAATAATGGAAAAAATGCATGTGTTAAATATAGCTAAATAGGAAACACAGCAAATACTTAAAAATACAATATAAAATGTGTTAATCAGGTATAACATCTGTGATGTGAAAATAATAGTATACAATGCAAAAATGAACTAGTGTTTTGCTAAATTGCTAAGGGGGGGGAGAGAATGACTCTTAAAGCGAGTGGATAGAAGACGTTGCAGCAAAGTACTTCAACAGCATCTATTTTATTAAGTAAGACAGTGAACATCCACAAATATGAAATGTACTTATGAATGGACAATAGCTATGGCTAAACCAGAAGAAATGATATCTCAGTGCAATAACAAGGAAAAAGCAAAGACTGACATTTTCTAAAAATTCTATTTGCTATAACTACATTGAAACTTACCCATAATATATAAATCCCCTGATTATACTCTGCATTGAACACATTGTTCTTTTAATTTTTTTCTGGTATGCAATAAAACAGGTGCAGATACTACCATTTATTTTATATGATGAAGAAATTTTCCATTTAATAAAGAAATTTTAAAATTAAGTACCAAAAATCTAACTTTATCGTTACTTGTAATCAACTTTTACTGACTGAACTAATTACTGTACTTGATAAAGTACAGAATGTGTTTTCCCTAATCTAAATTCTAATCACCATGTCACTCACAACAGACTTAGTAATGCTTCACTAACACACCATTCACATGCAAAACACCCTAAATAGGCCAATTATGACTCTGCCCCTGTTCCCTGGTTAACCCGCTGAGAACTGAAAAATTTCACAAGGCAGTCACCAACTAAAACAAAGGCTCCTTGTTTTAAATTAAGACAGTCTTTTTGATTCTTAAATAGCTCAACAAAGTGCCATGTCTTCGTCTGAAAGCAGTTGGTCAAATATGACCCATGAGCTGGAAAATACTTTGTAAAATAAAAATAAAATCCAAATATAACTTTTTTTCTTCTTGGGGATGCATATTCGTTTCTTTTCCTAGATGTGCAACTGGTAAATTGGTAGTGCATCGTCAGCTACTTTCATAATTTTATGTGGTAGTCTTCAGTTTCTAACTTATTGCAAAAGGGAGATAAAAAAAACCCACCTACACATGACTCTGAAAATTGCAGAGCATTAAAATCACAAATTGTTTGGTAGATAATTAACAGCTGATAAGCTTATTTCCCTGTAGACCACTTTTTTTGCTTTTGACCAAAAAAAAGGGGGGGTGGAGTGTTCAGAATATGTTGCACACAGTTAAAAATAAATATTGCAAACTTTTCCCCACCAAAGTTTTAAATCTTTCCTAAGTATCCTGGGAGAAGAAGCAGATTTCCTAAGTCAAGAGATCAAGCCAGAATCAACAACTAAGTATTACCAACCTCTTACTAATACATATTTTATAAAATGTATGGAATTCAGATACAAAATCAGACATACTACATTTAAGTATGGGGCACCTACTGGAATGAGCTACATATCTTAACAGTAAGATATAAGCAACAATTAAACTGATAGAATATATATAAAATTAACCAATTATCTCTCAATATATTCACAGTATGTTTCCTAGCAGGCTGTTTGTTTCTTGTCTCTGTACCTCAACACTATGTTTTAATGCAACTAGGAACAAGTCAGAAATAATTGGAAACCAAAATGATACAAATCCACTATTTGACTCGATTTAGTTGGAACTGTTGCTATTCTTTACCTTTAGCACAGTCCACAACTTCAATGCTGAGATAGCTCAGTCAGTAGAGCATGAAGCTCTAAATCTGAGAGTTGTGGGTTCGAGTCCTGTATTGGGCAAAAAGATTCCTGGATTGCAGGGGGTTGGCCTACATGACCCTGGTACCCTCTTCCAACTCTATGATTCTAAGGGCAAAGCATTTCAGTTTTCAAAATTACAAGGCATGCTGGAATCATGAAGGTGGCAATAGGGAAGCCCATCACAAACTATGGGCCTGCGGTACTGCCAGAAAAAACACAGCCACCGAAGTGCACTTCAAAGTAGGCAAAAGGTAAAGGTTAAGTCCAGTCTAAGGCAACTATGGGGTACGGCACTCATCTCGCTTCAGGTTGAGGGAGCCGGCATTTGTCCACAGACAGCCTTCCGGGTCATCGGCCTAAACCGATGTCATTTAGGACTAAACCGCTTCTGGCACAACAAAATATCACAACAGAAACCAGAGCGCATGGAAATGCTGTTTACCTTCCCACCTATTTATCTACTTGCACTTGCGTGCTTTTGAACTGCTAGGTTGAAGGTAGGACAGAGCAACGGGAGCTCGCCCTGTTGTGGGGATTCGAACCGCCAACCTTTTGATCAGCAAGCCCAAGAGCCTCAGTAGTTTAGACCACAGCGCCACCTGCGTTCCTTTTACTTTAAAGTAAGCCCCAGTGATGTAGGGTGAGACTAGGACTGCAGGACTGTTAGAACTGTAGCTTCAAACAAGATGATGCAGTAGTCTAAAAACACTTTGAAATATGTACAAAAAGCAACAAACATGCATTTTACAATATGTGAATATACATTAATCAGGCATGCTAGCAATTGCACCAAGTAAATGCCTACCACAAAACACTGCTGGCTCTCCCCTCCAGCTTGTCACATAAGTGCCTCTAATTTTGCCTTTATTTAAGCCTTTGTTTTTCATTGGAACAGCTAAGTCATTCTTCTGAGGCAACAAAACATCCTTTTACGTGCTCTTATGGGGGCTTCTCTAAGTACTCCACTGGGGAGAACCAAGATAAATATATATCTACTCATTCTGAGATACTTGTAAATAGAACAACAGGCATTTACTATTGTTCAGCCAGTGCTAACATCTTGTAGTTGAGGAAAGGGAAGACTGGGAAATCATGAGGCCACCACGTAACATTTGGACTTTCTGAACCTAAAAAAGTGAATAAAACATTTTATAGCTAATAAATCTACTACTGTAGATTTATACTGTAGATTTATTCGGAAGTGAACCTTTTGAGATGCCCATTTTCTCTCTTGTACTCTGATAAGGCTACAAGGGTTGCACCTGCTATCATTTCAAGGATATCACTGTGTACCACCAATATGCAGTCAAGATAAAGAAAATGTTACAAAACCTAACAGAAATAGGCTTAGATGCATCCAAGCTATCAGAAATTTTATCTCCCCTCCGCTTGAATGCCAGAACCCCATATCACAAATTGCTTTTGAAACCCTGTACACATTTGCATATGCAGTAAATATTTAAGAAAATCTAAAAACTCCCTTGAACATGCAAAACAAGTTGTGCAGTTCCAAGGGTCCAGGTTGAAGAGGGGTGGAGGCAGAAATCTTTATTAAAAATTACTGCCACGATCCAAACCAAAAACCAGTCTTACACATACTACGACTAAATTCAAATGGTTGGTTCTATCTAAAACATGCTAAGCAGCCTGAAGGATTGACATCACCCAAATAAACTGTGCCCAGCAACTCAGATAACCTTCAGAGCTACTTTTCCATGTGCCCTCACCTTCTGAAATAAGGTTGGTGGCTAATTCCCCGGATACATTTACCTGGAGATGCCTTTGTTATCTTTTAAGTGCCAGGTGAATGTAGTTTGGCTCGTTCACTTGGGCTTTTAATTGCAACCAGCACACCTTTCTTTTTTAGAAATATATTATTTATTAAATTTGTATACCTCCCATCATCTGAAGATCACAGGGTGGTTCACAACATAAAAATACAAAATGAGAAAACAAAATACACAATAAAACAAGAACAAACCAATAACCCCCTCCCACAAACATATTTAAAAGGCCATCAAATGTTAATCACCCAAAGGCCTGATTACAGATAAATGTTTTCACCTGCTGCCTAAAGCTATGTAATGAAGGCACCAGGTGAACAAGACCCATCCTTGCATTGCCATCCTCAGGACCTCTATTGGATGAGGCACACACACAAAGAAGGGCCTCAGATTATATTTCTCTTTCAAACGTTTTACACTAATCGAAATGCTTTTTGAGGACTTTTAAATTCAAAAGGTGAAACTGGAAATCTCTTTAAAATGTAAAGAGAAACTAGATCTTGAGCTGCCTTTCTACTATTGGAAGGGGCCCATTCCATTTTTAAAAGGGAAAAGCAAACTCGTGGAAAAGCACCTCTCATGCTGTTACAGAGGGTCCCTCAATCTCCCAGAGCCTATTTTCAGGAGGGACAAGAGGGAGGGAGAATTAGCAAGAATCACCTTCCCTGTATTCTGCCAGTGATAGGTGACTTGTGAGCAGAATTCATTTCATGGGCTCTTGGGTTCCAAGTGATTGCTTTGGTCATCTTGAAGCAGTTACCACCATTTGTAATCCATGCAGACAGAAATAATCTCAAATTGCCCTCATTCTCTTTCTTTCTTTACTGATGCACACCAGTGTGCGTGGCATACAAGAGGGCAGATCTCTGCCTCAACACTACTAGGCAGTGCAGAAGGACCCCTACGAGAACATGGCTAAGCTTCCAGGTCCTCTTCATAAAAGACAAGAAGAAGGTAACATGAAGAATACTACCCTAAGGCAACTGGTCAATACTGTAGCATCATCTGCTAACTGCAGGTGCTACATACCCAATCATTATGATATTTGTGTTAGTTAGTGACGGTCTCCATAATCCTCCACAGTTTACAACAAACACAAATGACACACTCACTTTCCCAAGTAAGAGTTCCACATTCGGGTCAAAGCACATTCCACAGCAGGAAACTCGATCTCAACAAGAGACCCCCAATGCCAGATTCATTCCAAAATCCTCATTGTAAAGCTGGGGATGAACTGAATGCAAATTGTGTCTTTCATGTATGAATCTCGCCCCCCCCCCATCCCCTCTCCTTCAGATTTGGTTGTTTTTGTCATATAAGTGCACATGATACCTTTTCATTAAAAAAATGCACTAGTAACCGAATTCTAGCTGAGAAAATGAAACCATGAATTAAGGAGGAGATTACATTCATTTGTTTGCTTTTTTTAAAAAAAAGATTAATTATCAATGCACTTTAAAAGGGGGAGGAGATTTACTCTCATATATTATGAAACTTTTCTCCACCAATGAAAATGATTGTTTTCAGCTAGATAACTGCTGCACTTTAATTTTACATACACAGGCACACACAAACACACATACAGGTTTTTAAACATGAGTGGAAAATATATTTTCCACCTCCCAAACTATTATGTTTAAGCTTAATTACAGATATGACTAAGATTAAAATGGGATGAGTGGTGGCTTTCTGAATGAATAATTAATTAACGAGAAAGGTAAATGACCTTGAATGGTACAATCTGTTAAAAGAAATGAATATTTTATTTTTTATTTTTTAAAAAGCAGGATAGGGAAAACGTTTCTCTGGAAAGTCCCTTTGGCTGGACTTCCCAAAACTCACTCCCTCTCTCTTTCTCACCCCCCCACCCACACTTTTTCTCTCTGTCACTTCTATTAAATTGTGATCAGATATCAAACACTATTTCATGGGGATGTAGAACAGAGCGGGGGGGGGGGGGGATGAGTCTTAGATGAAACCAGATTACGCTCTTTTTCTGAACACTTGCCAAATGTTTGTAAGTTGAATACATGTTTGGGCATTCTTGCACTCAAACAGCTGCAGTTCTACACTGCCATCACAAACCTATGTGATCTATAGTGACTCTAGGCCATATGTTCCTCTCTTCTTATGCAGCGAAGAAAGGAGAATGGCCTTGGGGCTTAAAGAAGGGGGGGGGTGAGGGCTTGCATGGCACTGAAAGGTGGATGCCTTCTAGATTTCTCCCGTACAGAGTCACTGCCATAAAGGCCTGGGCTACCCGTTTGCTATCCTGTTCCTACATGGCACAGAAGGTTGTAGGAGACAGTAAGTTTTGACAAGCAGTTGTTGTTTTTTAAGCGCAGTCAAAAGCATCATTCATTTATTTTATTTTTCTTGGATGGGGAATTATTCACAAGACAGCAAGGAGTGAATGCAGCAATGCTAACTTGCCTATCACATCTTATTGCTTGTGGGCATTGGGAGGGATGGCAAGTGAATGGACCAGTCTAGCTTTTAGCAACACTTTTCTCTTTTCTCCTGCAAAGAATTCATGGGGGAAAGGAAAGTGGCACCCTATCTACTCTACTACACAAGTAATCCAGTATGTGTCATTTATGAGTGGTGTACAGTTCTCTTCCTCCCATAGAATCTTACATGGAACTCCAGAATGCATATCAACCCCGTGTGATCCTAACTGTGCTAAGTCAAAAACTATATATATAGTGGAGACTTACTATCAGATAAACATATCTAGGGTTATAGTCTAAAAATAAGATTTGTCATACGATGGTTCTGTCAACGTCACGTGCATCAAGTAGCATCACCTCCAAAGTCCAAGCAACAGAAAAAGCTTACAAAGTAAGCAGCTGCTTGTAAACAGGTGTTCCATGCAATTTAGACTCCCAGTTGCAGTGCACCTATGGTGAAACAGGTAGCTGCTACTGCATAAACTCTTTTGTAAGGGGCAGGACTAGCTAGTTTGCATGACTATGGGACCATGGGTGTAGCTGAATTTCCCGTTCTCCTCTGTTCTCCTGTTTTCCTCTGGATTGCCTTACACATGAGTAACACGTACAATTAAACTTTGTGATTATTCCACACTAACTTCCAATTCTCCCTGATCTCTATGCAGCACCTTTGATACGACAAACTTTCCAAACTGGCTCTATGGGTTGGGAGTTGAAGGCATGGGTACCAGTGTGGTTCTACTCATACCCAGAGAACCAGTTCCAGGATGAGGACTTCCAGCTTGGTCCCTTGGCAGTTACACTGTGTGGTCCTGTAGATCTATCTTGTCCCTTGTGCAAAATATCATTTTTTAAAAAAGCATTTGGGGCATGGTGATGCTGATAACGCCTAGCTCTGTCTCTCTTTTCCACTAGAGGAAGGGAAAGCTTTCCAGGTGCTTAATTTGTGCCTGAAACAGATGGTGGGCAGCATGAGGACCAATAAACTGAAACTGAATCTCAACAAGAGATTCTGGGGGTCTAGAAGTTAGGGGAGTGTCTTACTCTGCACAGCAGTCCATTCCTTCTGAAGGAGAAGGTGCATAGATGGGTGTACCCCTTGATTTCACCTTCAGTGCAGGCCTAGCTGGCCACAAGTGATGATATCCATCTACACCTACACTTTACTAGCTACGGCCATCCTTAGATAGGGATAGTCTGGCCACAATGATCAATGTCCTTCAGGTTAAGATTACTGTAATGCACTCTATGTGGGGCTGCCCTCGATGAAGGGCTGTAGTTTGCAGCTATTGCAAAATGCAGCCACAAAGTTGCTGACAAGTATGGTTGGATGAGACAGCCTAATACTGGTTCTTCAAGATCTGTACTGGCTGCCTGTTTGTTATTGAGCCCAATATAAGATGCCCTGATGGATAAATCTGTAAATTGTTTGGAACCTTGCTACCTAAAGCAGCATCTCATACTATACTCTCTTGCCCATATAAAGTAGCTCCTTTTGCCTATGCCATCATCAAAGGAGGCCAAAGCAGCTGGAAGTTTTAAAAGGGCCTTCTCAGCGGTGGCAATTCAATTTTGGAACACTCTTCCCCCAGCCTAGCACCAACACTTGCTAGTTTTCAACATTAGCTGCAAATGTTTCTTTTATGCAAGTTAAATGTCTGCTTGTGCAGTATTTTTATTTGGTTTTATGTTAGTGTATTTTGCTATGACCTACCCTGAGATTGCATCGTGATTAATTCCACAAGCAAACAAACATGTAGAGATGTCAAGCTCTGCTCTCAAATACCCATAACTTAAATATACATACATGCATGCATACATACATACATACACACACACACACACACACACACACATATAAGGGGACACACACACACACACACACCTTTCTTACAAAACAATGCAAGGCATTGGACACCACATCACTGAAACAAGTAAACAAAAAATCAAAAGAAAATACAATCAAATAATACCCATAAAATCCACAGCAATTAGCCAAAACACAGAAAGCAGCAAACAAAGCTGGAATAAAAATCCAACTTTCAACCTAGCCAAAAGGCGACTCAGGATTTAGCCTGTTGCCTGGAGCCATATGATAGCTGGGCTCATATAATACTGCCACCTATTTAATTCCCTGGGAAGGGCATTTTATACTCGATGAACACCACAACTGAAAAGGCCTTTCCCCTGATAGATATACACCAAGCCACAGCTGACACGAGCCACCTGGGGCATGGCCTCTGAAGTTGAACACATATCAGAAAAGGTAGTATCTTTGGGACAGAGTATATCAGTGTTTCCCAACCGGTGTTCCGCGGCACACTAGTGTGCCGCGAGACGTTGCCTGGTGTGCCGTGGGAGGCGGGCGAGAGCGCAAGGCTTGGGGCGGCAGCTGGCAGCGCGGAGCACGGGGCGCCCTTCGGAGGGCTCCGCGTGCTTCGGGCAACAGGCTGCCGCCCCAAGCCTTGCGCGCCCGGCGGGAGCTCCTGCCGGGCGCGCAAGCCTTGCAGACACTCGCCCGAAGCACGGGGAGCCCTCCGGAGGGCTCCCTGTGCTTCGGGCAACAGGCTGCCGCCTCAAGCCTTGCGCGCCCGGCGGGAGCTCCTGCCAGGCGCGCAAGGTTTGCAGACACTCGCCCGAAGCACGGGAGCCCTCCGGAGGGCTCCCTGTGCTTCGGGCAACAGGCTGCCGCCCCAAGCCTTGCGCGCCCGGCGGGAGCTCCTGCCAGGCGCACAAGCCTTGCAGACACTTGCCCGAAGCACGGGGAGCCCTCCGGAGGGCTCCCTGTGCTTCGGGCAACAGGCTGCCGCCCCAAGCCTTGCGCGCCCGGCGGGAGCTCCGCGCGGGGCAGACATCTGCAGCTTAGGGAGCCCTGCAGGACTTCCCCGCAGGGCTCTCCAAGCTGCGGATAGCAGCCTGCTGCCCCGCACGAGGGGCGCTCTTAAGCAGAGCGCCCCTCGCGCGGGGCAGACATCTGCAGCTTGGGGAGCCCTGCAGGACTTCCCCGCAGGGCTCTCCAAGCTGCGGATAGCAGCCTGCTGCCCCGCACGAGGGGTGCTCTTAAGCAGAGCGCCCCTCGCGCGGGGCAGACATCTGCAGCTTGGGGAGCCCTGCAGGACTTCCCCGCAGGGCTTTCCAAGCTGCGGATAGCAGCCTGCTGCCCCGCACGAGGGGTGCTCTTAAGCAGAGCGCCCCTTGGGCGGGGCAGACATCTGCAGCTTGGGGAGCCCTGCCGGACTTCCCCGCAGGGCTCTCCGAGCTGCAGATAGCAGCCTGCTGCCCTGCACGAGGGGCGCTCTTAAGCAGAGCGCCCCTCACGCGGGGCAGACATTCACAGCTTGGAGAGCCCTGCAGGACTTCCCCGCAGGGCTCTCCAAGCTGCGGATAGCAGCCTGCTGCCCCGGACCTGTCCTGAAGGCTTGCAGCGGGAGGAGGGCTTTCCTCCCCACCGCCAACATTCAGAATGCTGTTCTGAATGTTGGCGGTGGGGAGGAAAAACCCTCCTCCCACCGCAAGCCCCGGGAAGAGAGGAGAAGCTGTGCGCCTTCTCTTCTGTTCCCGACCTCCCACCGCAAGCCTTCAGGACAGGTCCCAGAACAGAGGGGAAGGCGTGCAGCTTCTCCTCTCTTCCCGGGGCTTGCGGTGGGAGGAGCGTTTTTCCTCCCCACCGCCAACATTCAGAACAGCATTCTGAATGTTGGCGGTGGGGAGGAAAGCCCTCCTCCCGCCGCAGGCCTTCAGGACCGGTCCGGGAACAGAGGGGAAGGTGCGCAGCTTCTCCTCTGTTCCCAGGGCTTGCGGTGGGAGGAGGGTTCCCCGCTGTCCCGGAGATTTCCCTATGGGCTTTCGTCTTGCGAAGCAAGCCCATAGGGAAATTCGTCTTGCGAAGCCGCTAAAAAATCAGAAAACCCTTTCGTCTTGCGGGTTTTTCGTTTAGCGAGGCATTCGTCTTGCGGGGCACCACTGTACTTTATATATAGTCAATATAGGCACAGAGTTAATTTTTAAAACATTTTCTAATGGTGGTGTGCCTCGAGATTTTTTTCATGAAACAAGTGTGCCTTTGCCCAAAAAAGGTTGGGAAACACTGGAGTATATAACACACTTAGTGCATAGGATGTACCTATGCCTTCTGCTTTGCCTTTGCCAAATTGATATACAGACTACAGTGAGAAGGTGGGGAAGGTTTATGCCTCCATTCCCCA
This sequence comes from Podarcis erhardii, assembly GCF_964252035.2. Taxonomy (NCBI): domain Eukaryota; kingdom Metazoa; phylum Chordata; class Lepidosauria; order Squamata; family Lacertidae; genus Podarcis; species Podarcis erhardii. The sequence continues at coordinate 44,714,800 of NC_138501.1, read as the reverse complement.
GCCACAATAGACATGGAAATTCTGTTGTCCCCCATCCACCCCACCCCCTGTGACTATGGGCTTAGTAAAAAGAAAGTAAGAAAGTTACTACCGATGCCAAAGGGGACCTATTTATTAAGTCCCATAGCTGCATTAAGGGAGGGTTTTTTTCACCTTGATCACAGCTGGGGGAGGAAAGAAGTAAATCTCCCCTCCCCATATACTGCTGTTAGGATAACAGTTCTTCTCCCTTCATCTCTAATAAATTAAGGGGGGAAACAGAAGACTTGAATTAACTATAATGCATGGTTTTTCCCAGAGTTATACCTACTGAAGCAGCTGTATTGTGAGAGCCAAACGCAACACAACAAAGATAGCCATATTTTTGTCTCTATGTCAACCCCATTCTCATGTAAAGCAGGGAACTCATTTTTCACATTAGAAAGGGGCACACAGGTTAGGAAAACTTAATATTTCACAGCCTTAACTCCACATTTTTCCCAGTGCTAAGAACATGAAGAGGCAAGAGTTTAGTTCCTTCAAACATATGCACATTTTCAATGCAAAACCAAAAAACACCTATCCCCATTCCATACGTGAATGAGACAGACAAAGGGATAAAACATGTGTTTGCAATTATTAGGTTCAGTTTGATACTGATTTTTTTCAGGATTCTGGAGCAAACTCTGCTATTTTCCTGATGCAAAAGATGATTGGCATTGGGTAGACAGTATCTCTCAATGGTGGAGACAGAATGTCAAGGCATGAAGTGCTTAAAAAAACCCACAACCCAAACAACCCCTATTTACAGTGTTTTCAGGTAACCCATCAGACGTCCATGTTCTTCAACAAAATTTTACTAAGTGGGTACATACTATTTCAGAGGGTTTTCCCTCTCATTGACATTACCTTAAAATGCATCATGATGGAACAAGCTATTGTTTATTAATGTCAATGATAATTATTTTAATTCTTCTCCTCACTCCCTCTCCACAGTTGCAATATCTCATGGTTGAGCTACAAGATTAAATCTCACTATTAAAAAAATATCAACGATGAATTAATTTCCCTTAATTGCATACTTTGAACATTGAACATAATGGATAAGTAGTCCCATTATTTGCCTGCTAGCTGTTCTTTTAGGGTATAATCATGGATTAATCCTGGGCATCATTTGGCTTTTATTTTAAAAAGTAGATGGTCCAACAGAATAGTGCAAATGACCACAGATGACATGTTTTGATGATGAAGATGCTGGTGACATTAAATAGATCCCACTGAGCAACCCCCCCCCCCACCTTTTCAACCAGAGAAAGCAGAAATGTTGCTCTGATCTTCCAAGTTCTTACACTGGAGTACTACCGAGGCAACTGATTTTATGATTAGGCAACTTTTAATATGCACTGTTTTTAGATGGAGGCTTCCACATATTTACATGCATCTTTCTGGCATGAAACTTCTCAAAGCTGCCTGTAATGGTTGTAAGGGGTTACTTGTGCGTAAGTTGCCTTCAATTTCAGTTAGACTGCCTGGTTCTCCATGCCTTGGCTGACAGCCTACACTCCGTGGCCGGTCAGTCGCTTGCAGCATCCGTCAGTGGGCGTTTCTTGAACCTCTTCCAGCATAAGAGCCGTTTGACGCCAAGTCTCCTCCTACTTTCCCTGCGCGGAACTCGTCTGCGCAAGTAAGGGGAAGGCAGAGGCGTGTCAGCGCTCTCTCCACTAGTCTCTGGTGAAGGGTCTTGGAGCCCTGTCTCCAAATCCTCCATCTCCTTCTCTTCTCTACTGGTGTTACGCTGAATTCCTTCCCCCCTGCTGGTCCCCTCTCCTGCATCGTTTTGGAGCCTTGCCTCCACCTCTCGCTCTGATGTCAGTTCCCTGACACTGCCCAAATAAAATACCTAGATTTTGCTGAACAGAGTAACAAAAGCTACTGTCATAGCTTCCAGCGATTAGTGAACATCTTAACTGCCAGAAATATATAACCGAAGTAACTATTTTGTGAGCAAACGTTATCAATAAATTGTGTTATTGATCTCTACTTTGCACAGATATTGTGTTTATATACATCACAACCACAATCTCTAAATATGTGTTCTTTATTAAGAACTGCAATAAAATTCAGTGGCAATCTTCTTAGGAAGCTTGATGTTGCAGCAACAAACTTGTACCTTTGAACACTTGCTGAGACCACTGGATCAGCACTCAGAGAAGTCTATCCATAGCTCTAAGTAAAAATAAAAAAAAAACCTCCATGTTCAGGGGAAGTATACCTCTGAATAAGCAATACTGGAAACAAACAACTTGTATGTTTCTTGTGTTTGAACTGTTTGAAACAAGACTGGCTAGATGATCCAAGTACTCCACCATTCGGATGAGGCTGTGAGCTCTGCCAGAGGGGCAATGGAGAGAGTTAGCACCTAAGCGCACATAGGACTGCAGCCTCACCAGTATTGGAAATGTAGCAATTAAATCGTGCAAGGGCTAAGAGAGTAACATTTATTTTCTATAAAACACTAATATCCCACCTTTCAGCTTAAAATGCCTTCATGGTGGCTTCAGGGCAAAAAATGATTAGTTCCCGAAAGATATGCAGTTTAAATGAAATAGTGTTTGTGATCTTTCTCTCTGTGTTGTGAGTGAAATGCACAAGTACTGTGGGCAAAAATGCCTAGTCAGTTGATGCGTCTTTGAGCACATCCTTTAGCACATAATTCCACTGCATGCTGCAATCACCTCTTGCTTAAAAAGTGTTCCGCTGACAAACTGTTTCAAAAGACTCACTAGCCTATCAAGATGATTGACGTCAGTCTTTCCTGTGTGTTTCAACTATAAAGAGATTGCGCCATAAAATCTAAGTCAAGATATTTTAGATTGGGTGGATTGTAACTGGATTCTTATTTTATACTACTTCCTCCACTTGTTTGAATAGGAGAACACGGGGGGGGGGGGGGCAGGGAGAGAGAGAGAGTGGTGACAAGTGCAAATACCCCAGAACAAATACTACACTGAAATGATGCTCTAACAGTATGGAAGCCCAAATTAAAATTCCAATTACTACCTCCAAATGTCAGCAGTTTGAATCCCCACAACGGGGTGAACTCCCGTTGCTCTGTCCCAGCTTCTGCCAACCTAGCAGCTCAAAAGCACAACAGTGCAAGTAGATAAATAGGTACTGCTGTGGCAGGAAGGTAAACGGCGTTTGCATGTGCTCTAGCTTCCATCACAATGTTCTGTTGCACCAGAAGCAGTTTAGTGATACTGGCCCCATGACCCGGAAAGCTGTCTGTGGACAAATACCAGCTCCCTCAGCCTGAAGCAAGATGAATGCCACACTCCATAGTCGCCTTTGACTGGACTTAACCATCCAGGGGTCCTTTACCTTCATTTACCTTTTTACTATTAGTGTTTCAGGATTTGGGGCCTAGTTTAGGACTGTAATAGTTTGAGCAGCTGCCCTTCCTTAAATTACTTGGCATCTTGCGATCCTGAGCCCAGTAGCTAGAATGATATGCTCCTACCCCTATATTGTCCCTATATGCCTTGCTGTGGGAAATTGTTTTCTAATGTGAACAGGGCACACCTTCAGTATCTCTTGTCTGTGTTGTCTTATACAGTTCTTCATGTCTGTGTTTCTTACTTTTCGTGTTTTGCAAAATTGGAATCCTTGAAGCTTTCCAATAAAAGCAAGCATAAAACTTTCTAGAGTGGTAGGCTTTTCCGTGAGGAATTGGGTCATATGAATGGTTCAAAATGCATCATGCTTTTTAAGAATCTTCAAGATATCGACTGTTGAAAATTAAATAGCCTTGGAATCAATGTTCCTTTTGATGTCATGTTCCCCAATGCTCCAGTCATTGTTTGGAGGATTAGCAATGAGCCCTGTCCATGTTCCTGCCTCCTGCCTTAATAGAACATTTCCTGGTTTGTCAAGCCACTATTTGCTGTGACACCCAAACCAGCCAATTGTAGCCTGAGACATTCTTCCAAACCAGGATTACAAACCAGGGTTGTTATAGAGGACTAGAGAACACAATATTTGAATGCAGTCATTGACATTCTTCACTTCAAAGTGACCTAGTTTCTGTGGCTCCCACTGCACAGTGATTCTATTAAGTCACTGTGCCATAGAACAATGGATCATTTAAATCTAGTCCAATTCTCTCCCCCCACCACACACTTTCTTGACTAGGATCAACCTATCACAGTTGGTCAGGTCACCAACACTGGCTCATGACTACCTTGTACACATTACTGGATTGCCAGCAGCGCCAGAAGATACAGCAGAAGCAGTACAAAAGAGGAAGTGACTGTCATTTCAGGTATGCTTCCTAAGGAAAGGCAAAATCCTACTGCATGATCCCTTTACTGGGGAAAATAAAATCTTAGGAACCACCACCCTATGGATAATTACCTCCCTTTCTTCCTCCCAGGAATAATCTACAGTTGTCAGGGAGTGAGGGAACGAAACACACCTTCAAGTGTCAAGTACAATGTAAAGTGTTTCTTGTGCTATAGACTGGTAGTTCCCAACCCCTTTGGCATTGAAATTTACTTGGCATGGTGACCCACAGATTTATTGTTGCATGATTTTTGGACCTCAAGTCTTCGGCAGCCATCAATTTCATGCATTTTAATTGCAACTGAGAAAACACTATGCAACCCACAGCCCACTTGCAGTTCACAACAGACAGGTTGGGAAACACTGCAAAATATCGTACAGTATGTGATACAATTCACCAAATATGGTGTGGGTTTTCTGTTCAGAGGCATGTCTGTAATATAAAACAATATTGAATTAAAACAAACAAACATTTGGCCAGCCAAACATTCAAGTGCAAATCAAGCATTGCAACATGTTTTATGAATACACTTCTATGTTAAAAATTCTTATCTTGAAATAAATGGAATGGGAATAAAATATTGCACAAGCACAGCTCCAAGTGGTGGAGAAATCCTTTTTGTTTCCCCTCCATCCCTGGTGGTCCTGTGCTTACTTTGCAACAGAAAACACCTGAAAGTGTGGCAGTCTCAGGCTGCAGGAATTTAAGCATGGAGCAGGAAAATTCAGCTGTCTTGTTAAAGCCAGCTGGGTACATAGTGGTATGTAGTATTGTTACATGCCAAGTGTGTTTACAAGGTGTGTGAGGGTTACTGGAAAGATCACGACATGATGTGGATAAAGTGCCTCCACTCTACTACCTTAAATCTGAAGTGGACTCATTTTACACAGGCTCCAAGCAGCACACGTTTTAGGTAGAAGCACTCAAAAAATTTGGACAGACATCAAGAAAACAAGAAGCTGGGCCAAAAATCATAATATTTTTAAAATATATATATTTAGTAGAGGGCTTTCTTCGTTGTTAAAACACCTGCTACCCCTTTAAATTGCAAAGAAAATCAAGTGCTATTGAAACCAATGGAATCTAAGCGCACAATTAAAGCATTTAAGTTCCCAATGGACTTCAAAAGGAACAGCCAAGTTTCTACAGCTTCATGATCTACCCTTGCATGATGTCGGAGTCTGGTTGCTGGGGGTTTTTGTGCGCTTTTTTAATGAAAGTCAAGAGCACAACAAATGACATAGAACTTGAAGGAATTATTGAAAGAAATAATAAAAGCACAAAGTTAATTGCACAGAATGTGGTACTGAATTAATTAGCTGGAACCACAGATTAAGATGACCAGGAGTTTTCTTTTCCAGCAGGGAAAGGGGTATGTCAGTTTGCTGAAATATTATTCTAGCGATCGGGCAAGTGTGAACTTCAACAGAAATTATGCAGAATATGGAGTAAAATTTTAAATACTTCTTACAGATGTTTTACAGATATTTGCATCATCAGGTTGCAACCTTAAAAAAAGGTTATGCAGGCCTTGGGTTAGACCTCCAGAGAGCTAAGCAGGGAGGAGAGGGTTGGTCTGCTCTCCCAGCCAGCATGAGTGTTTGTTTTTTGCCTGCTCATTCAGTGAGATATCTGCTTGCAGGTAAGAAAGTGTGCTGATTGCAGTGTGTGGCACTGCCTGATCGCTGGCTGAGCTGGGGTGTGAGCATGGTCTAGAACCTCCCTTGCTATAAGAACAGGTTCTGCTACAGGCAGTGGGGCCATCCCCAAAGAAGATGACAGCAAACAGGGTTTTCATTGTGGGTCATCCATCACTGCCAGTCAGGAAATGGAATTGTAGGCTAGGAACTGTGGGAGAAAGGCCTGTTACCCTTACCTGGGATGGTAGAGGGGGGGAGTTTGGCTTGACAGGGTTCCCTTAGAGTCAGAGACAAGGCGAGGACTTACCATCTTCCTCCTAACAGTGTGGGATTCACATGCTACTAGGTCTTAGTTTACTCTCTGTGGCCCTAATCTCCCAGTTGTATAATGTGATATTGGATAATGTGATATTGGATGGAGGTCCTAAAATGTGTCTGGGTAGGAAGGAAGCAGGGGGTTGCAAAGATGCTGCCCTAGTTTCAATGGTGATGGGCAAGTGGAAAGGCTGACTACCATTCGGGGTAGAGACATAGATATTTGGTCTCTGTTCTTTGTTACAGCCTTCCCACGCCTCAAGAAGGTACTGGTAGCTTATCCCCTGAGTCCTTTGGTTTGGCAATGCTATTAATGAATCCCAGATTAGTTCATGATAAGATCATGCTCATCCCTGACATGACTGTGGATGAAAGGGGCTGATAGGGCTTGCATTACTGAGACTTGAATGAGTGAGCTGTGTGGGACTGACCTTACTTATCTGTGCTCATCTGGGTGCTTAGTACGGTACCAGGCTGGGGAGGGGGGTGTTGCTATTGTCCATAAAAGCACCATCTCATTTACCAGAAAACCTATTGATCTTAGAATGGGTACCTGGTGTTGAGCTAGGGAGACAGATTGGGGATGCTGATGGTCTACTGACTAGCATGTTGCTCAGCCGCATCTTTGACTGGGCTGGCCAATGTAAGTCTCTGAGATATTGCTGGGGGACCCCAGGTTGATAGTCCTGGGTGAGTTCAGTATCAATGCAGAGTCTGCCACTGGGCTGGGTCAAGACTTAATGGCCTCCATTACAATCATAGGGTGCACCTCTGATGTAGCCTTTGACCCAAGAGATATCAGGGATGGACCAAGGATGGGGGACAGAAATAAGTTTGTTGATAGCTTCATGGCAATGATGGAAGTGAATTTCATTAATATGACAGTGCTACAAAAACTATCCTGAATTGCAATGGCATATCAAGCTAAATCATGCATTGCAACCGTGTATCAAGAATAACCAGTTTACAAATTACTAACAGAATAGCAGTATGTACACCAATCCGGTTAAAGAGAAAGGACAAATGTTTTCTAGCCACCTGCAGTTAAAAAGTTCTCACCAGATGAAACCAACAGGATTTTTGCAATATGAATTAAGGTCAAGCTTGAGAAAAAAAACTTGCTCATGTAATCATCTTGATAGTTTGGCAGAAATAAAGTAAAATAAATGGCAACTTACAGTGTCATACTACGCATGGCTACCTGAAAGCAAGTGCCACTGAATTCATTGGCCCTTACTCTTGCATTAAGTCTGCAAAGGATTGCATCCTCAAAAGTTTATCTTAACTAAAGTATGCATGAAACATTCCTGTGAATGACCTTGTAATTATTATAGGCACTACAGGAAAATATAATATTTAGAAAGGAGTCAGTGCGCTTTTAAATGAAAGCTGAAGGGGAAAAAAGATTTTATTGACAGATCTCCCAGAGTTGTGCATGCTGTAGATTTAAGTGCATCACACACCTAGCAGGTGCAGATTCTGCCAGTGAGATACACACAATGTTTTGTTACCTGTGTGCATCAAGATAACCAGGTGGCGTCTCTAGCTGAGCCAGCAGCTTCCTATATATAAATGCATACAGAAAGTGAGAAGAAGAAAAATATGTGTGTGTTTTAAATAAAAATGAGGGCATAGTTAGCTTTACAGAAATGAAAGGTAAGGAAGGATGGTTTCACAGCTGCTTGTAGATATGAAATATATACTGCCTTATAAGTTCTTTCTTTTCAATGTAGTTTTTTTATTTTTTTGCTGTTGTTCAAGATGCTGCTATAAAGAGACCATTTAGCCTGTAATCCGACTGCCATTTACCTGGAAGTAAGCTCTACTGAATTCAGCGAGACTTGCTTCTGAGTAAACATGTACAATATTGTGCTGTTAGCTATTTATTTATTTAGACTTATCGTTCATCCCATCCCCGAGGCTAAGATGCAAATCTGCCACTTCAAAGACCCACCGCAACTGTGAAGTAACAAATTTTCACTAATCAATGCTTTATCCCATTCCTAGGTTGAGGGAGAAATAAATATCCCATGTTACAGGGATATTATATATCAAAGGAATTTCCTTTGCATAAAGAATGATGATCAAAATGCCATGGAAAAAGGATCCTGATTTGTTCCTTATACCTTCCCTACTGATCTGTCTTCTAACAGCTACTGCAGAAAATGAGTCTGGTGTTGCATGGAAATTTAAAAGGCTCTGTGGCAAAAATGGCTGATTATTTTCTGTTCAACTTTGGACCTTCGGTCGGAACATCTGGGACCAATGTGTGCAACTTTTTTAGTAGTGATATTATTTTCTTCTTAAATGCTTCTGATTACAGCGGTACCTCAGGTTACAAACACTTCGAGTTACTGACTCTGCTAACCCGGAAGTAGTACGTCGTGTTTCAAGCATGGACTTTCCCTGCCCTACCTGGATATGTTGGGGGTTGAATCTGGGACAATCTGCATGTAAAACATGCACTCTTAACATTCACCTATTGCTCGTTGCCTAACATCCTTCCCATAACATCCCTGGAGACAGCTTTTAAATGGTAAAAAGAAAGACACCCCCCAAGCTGTTTTTGGTGGCTGAATCACAGTTCCTGAAATGGTACCAAATCACCTCTCACAGAATAATTTAGAGAACTGGGCGGCCATTTCAATCCATTCAGCCATAGGTTATGCTAATGGTCTCCTTACATTATTTATTGTTGTAGCATCCACACAGCATTGTTGTCATATATATTTATATTTCCCAACTATATCCTTCGTGCACGCACGCACACACAAAATAAAATCTGGTTTATCCCCCTCTTAAAATCTGTTCTGTGCCAATCTCTCTTTCTAGTGTTACAAACTGGGGGGGGGGGGGGAGAAGATCAATGGAACATGGAACTTATTTTCTATTTAAAGGATGGATCCATGCCATCCTTCATTTTATTATTCACTGAGAGCATCTCTGACACAGACCTCCATAGGGCCGATGTGGCAACTACTAAGAACTCTGCTCTAAACATAAGCTCTTTGGTGAACCTAAGTCCTAGCTAGAGGCTTGAGGAGCGGTTCCATAAGTACCATTAGATGCTGGGCTCCTCAGCATCACTCCCTTGAGAAATGTGCAAATGGTGGGTGGGATGTACCAAGATTGATTGCGCTCCGAATCTCATTTTGGGTACATACCTGCCTTTGCAGCTTGCTTTTGCTGAATACAGGCCTATTTGAAGGAAATCCACAGTCTCTGTAAATTCACACTTTGTCCACACAGAATCCTTCATTGGCACTCCGGAAAATGAACTTTGTCTTGCAATCACTGTTACACATTCTGTTTTTGGAATCCCGACACTTAAAAACAATTGGTGTCCAAGACCCTCCTCAGAGAAACTTACATCATTTGTGTCTTTCTGCTCAGTGTCGTTGTAAGCTGGAGTGTGTTGTTGTATGAGTGGACCAGAACAGAAAACCTTGGTGACAACATCAATAACTGCTGTAGTTGACTAGGGCCACATTGGCCAAAATGTGCCCACTAGGATGACCACACATTCTATGGTCCCCAATTAGCTGAATAAATCTTAGAGGCACAGGGACTAGAATAAAGACTTGTTTGTTGCAATAACATCTGTGTGGTTTGCTTCCAGATAACTGACGATGGGTATGGTGCAGACTTAGCAGTTTTCTGTGCTTGCACGATGATCTAGAACCAGATTTCTGAAGCTTTCTGCATGATTTGTTTGAACACCAGGGGGGACACAGTCTCCATTCTGGTAGTTCAGTTCTCCTGCTGCATATTCCACTCTTATATTGATGCCAATTGAATCTTTGCCATTCTCGAAATCTCACTAGCTTCATTGTGAAGAGATCTCAATTTTGTTTCCCCTTGCCAGTTCGAAAAGCCTCTGCTCAGGTGTAAATGCTGATAACTTCATTCTGGATATGCAAATACTGAATCCTATCCTTGAAGGGACATATAGTCAATCATCTGGCTCCCATGTACAGCATGGTGTTGGTCAATTGGGCCCCTCTTTGCACCATGTGCCCTATGGAACCTGATTCTATTCATGTGCTTCCCAGATGAAAAATAGTTATGAATGTTATGTGGGGTTTCCAAAAGGGCCCACCTTCAGAAATAGTTCTTGAGCCTCAATCAATTGAGGTATGATGAAGAGTTTGGATTTGATATCCCGCTTTATCACTACCCGAAGTAGTCTCAAAGCGGCTAACATTCTCTTCTCCCTTCCTCCCCCACAACAAACACTCTGTGAGGTGAGTGGGGCTGAGAGACTTCAAAGAAGTGTGACTAGCCCAAGGTCACCCAGCAGCTAAATGTGGAGGAGCGGGGATGCGAACCCGGTTCACCAGATTACAAGTCTACCGCTCTTAACCACTACACCACACTGGCTCTCTCACTTTCCTTCTAACAATCACTACTTCATGTGATTGCTTTGTGATCTGACATTAGAAAAGTAATTAGAAACTACTGAAGTGGCTTTGTACATGCATGCTATTGAAATACCAATATCTCTACAAACTTTGCAAGATGCACGAGGTCAATTGCACCTAGCTAAGACCTTAATACTTCTCACTCAATGCCTCTGCTCATTAGGGCAGTTGGTTGGTCACGATGAGAACAGGATTCAGTACTAGGCGGGCCACTGGCCTGACTGAGCAGGCTCTTCTTAACTTCTTATCTACTACTTCAGCAAAATATGGGCAGCTATCTCCCACTGCCCCAGCGCTGCTGGAAACCACATCGTGGATGAGACACAAAGATATATAAAGTATAGGAAAAACCATTATGTTGCCTGAATAGAAGAATTCCTGGTGAATACCGAAAATCTATTTTAAAATGCATCCAAAGATGAAAGTGAAAACTACCCATAGAAATTAATGGAGAAATCAAAAATTTCAATGTAAATGGTGCTGGGCACAACCACAACCACATGACAACAGGCACGGAACTTGGAATGACCCCTGGAATAAAATGGGAAAGCTGGCATAGGAGGGTGGAATGAAGTGGTTTGAACCCTCAACAGAAACAACCAACGCTGCAACACTTTTCTCCCAGAGTACCACTTGCACAAACTATTTAAAAACTCTTAATGCTGTCGCTGACATGTAGGGTTATTTGCAAATGTAAAGTACAATTAATTGCTGGCCCTTTTAGTTCATAATATTTAGGGCTGTGGGTTATTAGAGGTGTTTTTAATTGATTAACTGTTTTGCTATTAACTGATTAATGAGCCAATTAAAATAAATATGACAGTATCTCAATACAGGTGATATATTGAGGAAATTTCATCACATCAACATTCTTTCAACTAAGTATCCATAATACATATTCAAGTATTTTTGCTGGTATAAAAAGGGAGCTGCTGACTCCACCCCCCCCAACCTGCCCATCTCAAAATGCTTAAATGTGGGAGTCAGAGCCACATTGCACTTAATGAAAAGTTGTTATTGTCATTGCTTTTAATGCAAACAGCAATACCAGCTAGGCAGATGACAATTAGTGTGATTGCAGCAGGCAGGGAGGGGCATTTAACCCTTTCCCCCCTCCTGTGGTCCTGAAGCTGGTATTTATATTGGGAAGAAATCTCACAATGGGAAACATAGAGCTGTCTTCTACATTTAAGTGAACAGGAATGTATGAATGAGCACAGGATCATCATGCATGTACCAGCCAACATGTACCAGGAAAGAGTTGAACATAAATTGATTGCTATAATGCAATCCACTCTGAAACCCCCACTTTGTGGAAATATCTGCAGGATAAATCCAATAAAACATATATATTTAATGTGTAGTTAATGAAAACTGGCCTTTCTGTTCTCACCACCACCATCGTTAAAAGGGCCATGGTAAGTTTTTGCCCCAGTGCTTTGAATCTAACATAACCCGTGCTCTTCCCAGATGGTGAACAACATTTCAGAACTAAGGAAGTGGGACTTCCCCTCCTCCTGACTTTCAGAGGGTTCTTGCCTGAAAGAGGAAGAGAAGGATGGACAGAAAGCAGGGAGGGCAAGCAGCCAGAAGCAGTGGGCGAGAGGAGGCAAATGGGAGCAAGAGAGTCATACTGGTTATGTGGATAATAATCTCACTGAAGAATTATCTGCAAAATCACTTATAGTATCTAAGCTTATTATCTGTCACTACTAAGGTTTAAGTCCATTAAAAGAAAATTTACGGGCTTGTTTTTTAAATCTCTTTTGCAGAGAAAAATTGGTCATCTTGGTACAGTTATGCTGACAACACCTTGTATCTAGGTTTTTGCCATTGTGTTGGGTTAGTTAATGCATGGGTTGTAAATCCAACCCCATATGTTCCAGTAGTATGCTTCTTTTAAAAAAGAAGAAGCAAAAATGCCCACATGTATTATATTGAAGAGATACATTCATTTTTGTGATGGGATAATGAGCTGCTTGTGCGTAAAAGCTTGATCCCTCTGGGGTTTGGCTGGTCATCCAAACCGATGCACTAACGGAGCCCCCAAAGCATGACTCCGTCAGTCGCTGGTAGAATCTGACAGTGGGCGTCTACGGAATTTACGCCAACATAAAAGCTGTTTGACGGACATGCGACTTCGTGACTCTCTGCGTGACAGTTTCCGGCGAAGGGTGGGAGTTCCCAACGGGGGTCCCGTTACCTCTCCACTACTCTCACTGGAAGCATCCCAGAGCCTCCCCTCCGCTGTGACTCCTGCACTCCCCCTGCTGGTTCCCTCTTCTGCTGCAGATTCTCTCCTATTCTCCTGGAGCCTGTCCACCACCTGTCTCTCCGATGGCAGTTCCCTGACAATTTTATTAGACATTATCTGGACTATTCTCCCCTAGATGGATTTGAAAAGCAAATAGATGGGAGCTATCCACATTTCAACCTCAGCCTCTGCATTTGATAAGATCAGCTTTCCTATTATATCAAAATGCAAACCCTTCCAGAGCCAAGCTACTTCTTTTATTACAGAAAGAAAACAGTTTTTTTATATAAAAAATCTCCAATAAAAATGCAGACAGATGGTTACATTCCATCATTAACTTCAAAACAAAATAAAAATATTAACTTCTCCACTGCTACTAAACATACCAAGACGAATCCTGTGTCTGGTAGACAGACACTTCATCATAAGCTGAAAAGAACAATAATGTGCCCTTCTCTCTTTGTTATTATTTACTATTATTATTAAATACCAAGAGCTCAGAGCTATTAGGAGATAAGGGAAAAAGTATAAGCTAAACGGAGGAAGGCATCTGAGACCTGGAGCTTTCCACTGTTGCCATGATGAATCCACATTGACATTTCTCCCCTGCCTCTTTAAAAGCACTGAGGGACTGTTCAATATTAACAATAACAGCAACCTATAACTCCACGCCCCAAAAATATTTTGCCCAGGGTCATCTAGTCCAACCCCCTGCAAGGCAGGAATCTCAACTAAAATATCCATGACAGGCGGTCATCCAACCTCTGCTTTAAAACCTCCAAGGAAGGAGAGACCAGCCCCTTCCAAGGGAGACTGTTCCACTGTTGAACAGCTCTTCCCACCAAAAAGCTTTCTCCTGATGTTCAGTTGGAATCTTCTTTCTTGTTACTTGAAGCTATTGGTTAGGGTCCTACCCTCCAAGTCCTACCATAGTCTGGTGTCATCTGCAAATTAGATGAGCACCCTTCAAAATCCCCTCATCCAAGTTGTTTATAAAGACGTTGAACAGGCCTAGGACAGAATACTGTGGCACCCCACTTGTCGCTTTTTCCAGCATGATGAGGAACCATTAGTGAGCGCTCTTTGGGTTCAGTCAGTCAACCAGCTACAAAAGACACTCAACTGGGTATTTGTTTACTGATTCTGTAGAGGTCAAAGGCAATGGTTTTAGGTGGTATCCAATGCTGCTCTCTCCGTTGATTGAAGATATCCATCAGAGGCATGCAGACAGAAACAGTATTTGGCGATTCCTCCTCTCCCAATGCACTGCTTGAATCTATTTAGCAGGGTCTCCCAAACATCTGGAGAAGATTTAAGGAGAGGGAATAAGAGGGGGAGGCCTTCTCCAAAAGCCTTTTTATCCTCTACCTTAGGGAGGGATGGGAGACTGCAGTGGGAAGAGTGCATCTCTGAAAACTGCCTCCCTCCCCTTTCTGCTGACTGATGCCTTCCATCAGCAGAGGAGACAACGCTGGATAGCACTCTCGTTTGAAGAAATTACACTTTCTAGATGCAACATGCTGGCTTCCTTGAATCTGATCTGCCTCTCTAATGGGATGCTATACATGCATATACTCCTGTTAAGAGAGCTTATTCCATGTTGTGTCTGTTTATTACTGCAGCATTGAGGCTTGGGTTTAGGGACAAAGGAAAATAGAAAGTTGCCTTATGCTGAGCCATTGGTCCGTCTAGCTCAGTTTTAGGCAACAGTTCTTCATGAGTTTAGGTCAACTCTACCTGGAGATTCTGGAGGTGGAAGCTGGCACCTTTTGCACGCAAAGAAGATGCCCCACCACTGAGCTACCACTATTCTTGCCCGCATGGTAGTCAATGCAAATTGATAAATCAGTAACATTATCAGGAAAGATCCTCTAACTTTCTGCTGCAATGTTGCCCACAGCTGTACATGCAATAAAGCCCATTTAGTAGGCTTCAGTGCAGCCATTATTTCTGTCCTTTTCTTTCCCCCCTTTTTTAATTTCAAGTTCTACACTCAGGATGCCACAAAGAGAATTACAGGTTAAGCTTCTGAACAACTGGAGAATGTGGCTCAGCAGGGGGGAATGCTATTCTTGGACATTAGAAGCAGCTGTGTTTATTTTCAGTGACCAGGATATTACTAAGGTAGTGTTTCTTTTCGATTCAGAGGGTCACATTTTTTCCAGAATACCCGTGTTCCTCTTAGCATTGAATTTCATTGTTATACTTCCGCTGCAATGACAAAGGAGGCAAGGACCTCTTTGACACACTTCCAGGTGAGTTGTCCCACACCAGCTAATTATAATTATACTGCATATAAAACGGCACTTATTTCAATCAATTCAGCAAGTGTTGGTCTGATGCCTAACCCTCAAGTCAGTATGATCCACAGCCCTGATCCTATGCATGTTTACTCAGAAACAAGGCCCACGGAGTTCAGTTGGGCTTGCTTCCAAGTTAAATGAGCACAGGGTCACAGTCTGCATCAATTTAAACCTGTACTTCGGTGTAATTAATGTATAATCTGGAGTCAACAGCATCCAGGAACAAAAGAAATAAAAGAAAACCTAGTACAGTCTAGGGCAGGGCACTTATTAATATTGATTTTACCACTTTGGGGGGTTTTACCAGGAAATTAGAGAAATAAACATCACACTAGCATGCCTATACAGGAATGCAGCCTGTTCAACTTCAACTTGATTTGCACCTATATACTGAACCATTCACACAACCAGGAACCCCTTCATAAAATGTGGTGTCAAAGATGGGAATAACAATACAGTCACAGCATTCCAGTCAGGACTCTGTCTGTGAACCTGTGCAGGACTCAGCATGGCCAAAAGGACTCTGAGTAATAGTCTATAACTTTAGCTGCTTCAGCCTTTGACCAATTTGTGTCTTGCTTTTTCTATTTATGTATTTTGGTTCTGAGCTGTTAAAAAAATGAAGTCTCCTACATTTCAACACTGTCTTAAAAAAAATATACCAATGCAAAATGTGTACAAGCTTTGTACGGCAAAGGTTAACATAACATTACTTATTTTTATTTATTATCAAATAATAAGTAATGCTATTTATTATTAAATCAATTTGATTTCAATTTATTTATTTATTACTAAAAGTATCCCAGTTTTTGCTTCAGACTGTGGCACTCGTGGCATCTTGCATCAACAAAATCATGTGTGTGTGTGTGTGTGTGTATGAATGAAAATATTTGCCTTTATGTGCAATCAAAGTTTAGAATCTGAACCTACTGACTGAATGAAGTAACCACAATTTGAGAAAGTAACAAAAACCTAACAGCATGTATCCATTGTAAACAACTGAAGATCCAGACTGTGCTACAAGTGAGACACCACCACCAAGTCTTGATGGGAGTAAATTTTACTTGCCATGAAATGGTGCAGCAGCTGTGGAGCTTTATTGTTCACCGGCGGGTCTCAAATGGCTTGCTGGAGACGCATGCCACTCTAACACTGACAGCTGTAGCCAAAACATGTGCCTTTGGCATGAGCCACAGTAGTGTGGTGAAGAACATCAACAAAGGATATCCTTGCAGTAGGCTTGGGAATCCAAACTGGAGATGATTTTAGAATATCCTCTATTGCCTGAAGGAGTGCAGCATAAGGGAGAGTGAGGACCAGGGTGCTGACTGGGCTTGGAAGACCCATGTGATGGGCTTCTCCCACATGGTTGGAAGGATGTTCAGATGCACTCCTCAGTGACATGGATTCACACCACAGGGAAGCAGCTCCTATCATTTCACAAATGAGGCCAAGTGTGGGGACCTGGTGAGATTCAAGTATCTTTGAGTGCCCCAACAGCCACCCACAGAAGCCAGAGATCTAAATTTGGGGTGCTTATGCATTCTTAGTCTCTACAGCTCTTGCTTGGATTCCTGTACATCCCAGAAGCCTAGGAAGAAGGAATTTAATGGAGCTGTATAATGAGGCTCTCTGTGTCCTATAATGGATCAGGGGTTCGCCTGAGCATCCTATTTTGGACAGCAGCTTCCTCTAATTCCTCCAATTTCAGCCTCTTCCTGCAATTACTTTTTATCTGTTTCTAGAAAGCAGCCAATATGGAGCTAAGTATACCTCCAATGAGAGGTGGGGTGACTTCTGAGAAGACCCTGTTCCAAGTGGAGACCAGATGGAACACTGAGCAGCTTCTCTGGAAGATCTCAAAGCACCTGGGCGGCATTATATGACTCCATATCAATTGTATAGTATTACTGAGTACAGCTTCAAACATTCAGTAAAAGACTATATTATATATATTAAATAAATGTAGAAATGCATATAAATTGCACACACAGGATGGTTCGTAGAAGGCAATATTTCATAGACCAGGGGTAGCCAACACTGCTGGACTCCCACTGCCATCAGCCCAATCATGAATGACAGGAATTTTTCCCCAGCAACATCTGGAGGGCACTACATTGACTAGCCACAATGCTCAACCCCATCGTGCATGAGCAGAAAGTGCTTCCATATATAGCAGCGTTGGTAGTTTTCATTTACAGGCAATATGTTCTACCACTCCCAACTTGCTCATTGGATCAGCTGCACTGTCTACTCATCCACCATACCATCTAACACTCCTAAAATATATTCTGTCCCGAAACAATGGAAACGGGAGAAGTGAAGGGACCAAAGAGATATAAGAGAAAGGAATTTATCTTCTGAATTCCTTGCTTTTATTTGATTTAATGCTATCTCAATACAACATTTATGTGTTTTTATGTGCAGAGAGCAGGAAGGAGATTTGATAATAGGCAGAGATAACTTGCCACGAGAGCAAGAAGAAATCTACTTATTTGACTAATCAAAAAACATACTTAGTGATTTGTAACAGAAGAGTAAAATGAACTCTTGCGTCTCAAGAGGTCTGCAATATGATCTTCACAAAAGGTAGCTTGCCAATTTAATTGAGGTAGTAGTTATTTAATTTTTTTATAGATAGGTATAGCTTTCAATAAAACCACATATGCCTATAACACTGCAATGGCAGATGTGTCTCGATTATTAGAGGTGGGCTCTAGGGAATATATACAACCGATCTTGAAATCTGTAAGCAGCTGTTTGGAAGAGGGGGGTGAAACATTGCAACACACACACACGTTCCTTAAGTGCAGTAATGTTTTGTTATTTTACTGCAGGTGTATTACAGAGATGAAATTTAATAACTTATTGTATACAATACCAATAAAGCAGGAAAGATTCCAGGCCCTGATGTTCATGAATAAAGTACAAATTAAGAGACAGATAGTGTGAAATAGTGTGTGTGTGTGTGTGTGTGTGTGTGTGTGTGTGTGAGAGAGAGAGAGAGAGAGAGAGAGAGAGAGAGAGAGGGAGGGAGGGAGGGAGGGAATATTTGTCACCTGATTGCTATTAATTTTAATGATGTGGTGCAAAGCAAGAGTTTGTAAAGGCTGATGATCACAGCACTCATCTACATCCAACAGTAAGCATGTGTGCACACTGGTTACAGCAGGGTGGGATGTGGGTAAAATAAAATAAAATAAAATAAATGACCTACCAGTGATCTGATTCAGGAGACACGAGTTAAAATCCCCAGCAACTATGAAAATCAGTGTGCAATGTGTGGCCAGCCACTGTACCTCACCCTAATGGTCCTCACAGGGGTGTTGTAAGGACAGAAATGTGGGACAGGAAAGAACGAGGGACACCACCGCTAGCTCTTTAGAATATTTAAATGCAATATACAATTTTCAATAAAGCAAAAATCACTTTGGTACACTAACGGGATTTGCCAGAAGCTATTAATTGTTTGACATAACAATATCTTATTTGACTTAACAATATATTATTTATTGATTTCTGTTTAATTTATTTCTGATCCATATACTGTACATTTTATTTTATGGATTAATTGTGATATCGGCTGCCCTGGGAATTTGTTTTGTGACAGGCGGATAATAAATTAGTTTTTAAAATAAATGAAGCCTACACAACTCATCAAATACCTCTTAAAGGCTACCAGTCGTGGTTTCACTAGTCTCACATAATTATCTCTGCCAGGACAGAAGCCTTATTCCTTTTTTGGGTCGGTAAATTAGAGGGAGGTCTACATGTTACACACATACATAGGAAACAGAAGCCCCAAACCTGCTTTTCCTAGAGAAGAGCAGCTTCGGAAGAAACGCAGAGTATCTGTCTAGTTGAAGTAGGCTACTGCCAACTTCCTTCTGAACATTAGAATACCTTCTCTCTTAAAGGGGACCCCTGACCATTAGGTCCAGTCGTGGCCGACTCTGGGGTTGCAGAGCTCATCTCACTTTATTGGCCGAGGGAGCCGGCGTACAGCTTCTGGGTCATGGGGCCAGCATGACTAAGACGCTTCTGGCAAACCAGAGCAGCGCACGGAAATGCCGTTTACCTTCTCGCCGTTTACCTATTTATCTACTTCTCGTTTACCTATTTATCTATTCTCGTTTACCTATTTATCTACTTGCAATTTGATGTGCTTTCAAACTGCTAGGTTGGCAGGAGCTGGGACCGAGCAACGGGAGCTCACCTCATTGTGGGGATTCGAACCACCGACTTTCTGATCGGCAAGTCCTAGGCTCTGTGGTTTAACCCACAGCGCCACCCACGTCCCTATCTTCTCTCTTACCAGAAGGTAATACTTTCCAGAAATCAAGTCAGAAGCTGGATTTGTTCAACCTCCATGTTTTACTTAAAAGCAACAAAATTCCTTACCTAATTCCTCAAATGTTAAATTAAACTGCAACTAATTTAAATATTAAATTAAACTGAGGTCAGCAAGTTCTTGCCGAGTGAACTGCAACTCTATTGAAATGTGTCAGGTTTCTATCATTGGCTTCAATGGAATGTGAACTGCACCATAGTTTACTGTGACCCTTTCCTTTCCTTGGGCATATATATCCATAGATATCATTGAGAGAGGATTCTTGCACTTCCCTTCAGTTTTAATGATGGAACTTCCCCAGTTCTTCTTCAACATCTCTAAAGACAGTTAAGAATTTTCCATTAGTGGTTTCCTGGCCACAACGTCCATTGCAGTCCTGGTATTCTCCTCTCACTAAGAAAGAAGAATTTCACAACAAGGGTGGGTGAAAAGAAAGTTGGAGCCATTGAGTCCTTTCTTTACCATCCTAACAGCTTCCCTTTCCCTTGTTCCCTTTAGCATCAGGATTTGTATGGGACTGTGAAGGAATTTGTATGGGACTGCCTGCTCTTTTAGAGAATTGTAAGAAACGGATAGGATAACTAAAGTTTTTTAAGTCAGAAAAGCTTGGTGTAAGTTGGAAATTTTTCTAACTAACGGCACAATCTGAACCACATCTACTACAAGTAAGCCCTGTTAAATTCAATGAAGCTTACTGTTAGGTAAGTGTATTTATGATTTCAGCCTTAACCATTAAGACTAAGATAAGTTTCTGAATCTCAGCCAATCTCTTTTTGACCTACCTTTTCCTAAATTTAAGACGCTCGTAAAGTCTTTCATTTTTTAAATTTTGCAAATTAACGAAGTTAATACAGTAAACAACCAAAATATGTATATACGGTAACTATTATAAGAATAAATTTGCAGTTTTAACAGGTAGTATCTGAATGTTCAACTAAAATACCAAACAATGCATTTTTAACACCATGTGGATCATATTTATAAATGTTCCTCTATGATAAATATTCCAAATTGACTTATCGGGAAGCTTTATGTTCACTTTTTGATGCATGTAAGGTGAAATAATTGTTGTATTGCTAGTATTACATTGCAGTAATATTATAACTTCCATAATGATTATGTACTGTTATTATAAACTGCTTATTTCCTGTGAATCATTTCAGTACAAAATTATTTACAGAAAAAGCAGAATATAAACTGCCTATGGTAAAATCTCCCTGAAAACAGAAAGCAGGCAAAGAGTGGGGCTGAAACCTTTCTCCCTGAGTTTTTCATTTGTTCCCTGAATTTTCTATTTGCATAGGGTGTTACGTTGTTGTTGTTTTACATAAAGTGTCATCAACCACCTATATTCTGAATTATTCTGAAGCAGCATACTGCATTTCTATAGCCTTATTAGGATTAATTTTTGCTCCATGTTCAGCCTCATTCCCAGTATACGAGAGGTGGTGGGTTCTCCTTCCTTGAACTTTTTAAAGCAGAGGTTGGATGGCCATCTGCCATGCATGATCTAGTTGAGATTCCTGTATTGCAGGGGGTTGGACTAGATGACCCTCAGGGTCCCTTCCAACTCTACGATTCTGTGATTCTACAAGTAGAAGAAGAAGAAGAAGAAGAAGAAGAAGAAGAAGAAGAAGAAGAAGAAGAGTTTGGATTTGATATCCCGCCTTTCACTCCCTTTAAGGAGTCTCAAAGCGGCTAACATTCTCCTTTCCCTTCCTCCCCCACAACAAACACTCAGTGAGGTGAGTGGGGCTGAGAGACTTCAGAGAAGTGTGACTGGCCCAAGGTCACCCAGCAGCTGCATGTGGAAAAGCGGAGACGCGAACCCAGTTCCCAGATTACGAGACTACCGCTCTTAACCACTACACCACACTGTTATTGCTTGACTGTTGGTGATGCGTTCTGAACAAAATTGAAGGCAAAACACTGAGAAAGCTCAGTGGTGGTACACAATGGAAGGAAAAGGTGTACTACTTGACCCCTGCTGTTGAGTGGTGACTAAGAGCGAGAGGCACTGATATGCATACTGCCAAGGCCACTGCATGAGTGCAAGATGCCTGTGCAGTAGCTTGCAGTGACCAGCACAAACCATTGATGTCATCAGCTTATGTCATCCCTGCTCATCCAGTGCCACCTGCTAGTATCAACACAAACCATTAAGCAGTGAAGCTTGTCCATGTACCACAAATAAGGAAACATCTCATGTTGCTTAAAGCATGGTGCTTCCTAGTTTGTATGCCATGGGGGAAAGAGGTGGAATAGATATTGATGCATTGACGTCGTGGTCTCTCAGCAAGAAGAGAGTTTATTTGCTTGCAATGGTTTTAGTGACTCACACACAAGTAGAAAAAGAGAACGTAAGAAGCTGGTTTTTGTTTTGGGATTTTTATCTTGTTTTGTTTTTTTTGCTGTAAGCATCTGGTAATATTTGTTTGGGCACTCAGATCTACAAATAAAGGGTCAGGCTTCTTAGCTCTAATAAGAGTAATTTCCATTCACCTTTCAGGTCCTGTGGAATTTTTCCATTTATAAGCCTCCTTTAATCTCTGCTTGGACATTTTGCAACAAATCTTGAAGATGGCAGGCAGCCTCCTGCTCTGCAGAAATAGTTATTTCTTTACTATATTTTGCTATAATGAAGTTTTGCTGTATTTTAATAACAGGATGTTAAAATAAATATATTGATAGTTCCTGCACGGTCCATGAACTTGCTGCTTCCCCTAAACATTTCACCTGGTAGACAGGTTGTCAATGAATGGTTCAAAAATATTAAATAATTTATGACAGACTCCTACACATGGAGGTACGTGGCTTTAGGGTTACAACATTAGTACCTTTCCTCCAGAAGATTGATGATAAAAACTATTTATTGGCTAACAGTAAATATTTTGAGTACTGAATATTTTCTAAGCATAATTCAAAGCTCCAGTGCTAACCATTAAGGCCATATATGGTTCACAAGAACTTGCCCGCATATTGAGGTCATCTTCTGAGGTCCTTCTCTAGACAGCCCCACCTTCAGAAGTTTGGTGGATGGTGCCCCAAGAAAGGGCCTTTTCAGTTGTGGTGAACGACCAAGTAACATCCTCCCTGCGCATAAAAGTCTAAATAAACAGAGAGTTAGGGAATTTGCTATCATGTGATGGTGGATGGCATGAATACCTTTGAGAGGGGATTATACATTCATGGAGGACAGATGGAGCATCAGTCACAGTAGCGAAATGAAACCCCCATTTCAGGAGTGGAGCACTTGAGGGACGAACAATGGGATAATGGCTTCATGCCCTGCCTCTGCTCCTGTGGCAGGCAGTTGACTGTATATTCGGCATGTTTATATTTTATTATCAGGTGGACTTTCTTTTCATTGGTGATTATAAGCTACTTTGTAGAGGAAGTGTCTCAAACATGGGGTATATAATAATAAATAAAATAAATACGGATGGAAACAAGATTTCTTTTGCCTGGTACAGCAGGACTCATCTTATGTTCTTAAAGTATGTAACATCTCTTGCTTCTTATAGTTCAAAAATAAACATTATTTTATTGATGTGTAGAACTGCATAACCACATTTTGAGTAAAATTTTATAGGCCTTTTGCAACCCGCTAAAAATACATCAGCACTTGGATCTGGCCCTAGTCACCCTGAGCTAACCACTTTCAAGCATGAGCGAAAGAACTTTAT
The DNA here is from genome assembly GCF_964252035.2 of Podarcis erhardii. Classification (NCBI taxonomy): domain Eukaryota; kingdom Metazoa; phylum Chordata; class Lepidosauria; order Squamata; family Lacertidae; genus Podarcis; species Podarcis erhardii. The sequence continues at coordinate 44,691,509 of NC_138501.1, read as the reverse complement.
TTATTTATGAACTTATATGCTGCTTTTCAAAGCAAAACGTAAAAATAAAAAAGCCTTCAGAAAGCTTCTTACAATATTCAGCTAGCAGTAAATACAAAAAACAAACAAAAAACAAACAGTTGAATATTGCAAACAATACAATAATGCAAATTCATTTTATTTTATTTTTTTACAAAACTCCAATGAATTCTTATCAGCGAAAAGGCTTGTCTTTCTGGGAAGGTATGTAGAAACCAAACAAGTGTCCAGCGTACGACAAAAAGTACAGATCGCTGTTGCCTATCTAATTTCAAGGGGAAGCAGATTCTAAAATGCAAGGGACACTATGCAAAAGGGTCGAGTCTTAACAGTCACAGGGCAAGTCTCCAGCTTATGTGGAACCCCAAAGGCCCCCCAGATGATCATTATCGCTGGGGCTGGGATTTAGGGGATAAGGTGATCCCTCAGAAACCCTGATGCCAAGTTATTTAGTGCTTCATATGATAACATCAAAACCTTGAACTTTCAATTCCTATTTTCCCCCCTGCCCATCTTCTTTGTTCTTCATTTACCTCCATGACCGTTGACCGAGCTTGACCTTGCTATTTTACTTGGCTAAGAGCTTGTTTTCTGTGTTTCATAGCAGGTAATCACTATTCTTGGATTATTGTTCTTCACCCACCTTCCCTGGCCTTTTTCCAGGAATGTTTGAATCTGTGTTCCTTTCAAATGTAAATCGGCATTGTCAAAAAATGTCCAGCCACTTCCTTATTTTGAGGACAATCAGAACTAAGTAGGTGCACTCAAACATCTGTTTCAAGGATTAGGGTTGCCTGCAACTGGACTTTACACAACTGTACACAAGAACGTTAAGTAACAGTACCATCGTGGAAAAGTTATGAATAACATGGCTGTTAGATATGGACATCATCGGTTTCCACTGATTTATAGAGCAATTTCTTAAGATGAAGACAGAATTAGTCAGCTGAGTATTTATTTATTTATTTATTTATTTATTTATTTATTTATTTATTACAAGAGAAGAAGTTGTGTATTGGTCTGCGAGAAATGAGAGGACTTTCATTGGTCAGCTAAAAGGTTATTATAATGGAGGGGGGCAAATAAAACAGGGTTGGTGAGCAGAGATGGATGAACATTGGGAAATGCTAATTTTCCATTTCCATTGCAGGGGGGAGCAAAGAGCTATGGGGTGATTAAAGGAGATGGCAGAGACAGGGGGGGAGGGTAAAATGGGGGGGGGAAACAATGCTTTATTCAAACTCACAAGGCAACGATAAGGGAACAAGGCAGCAAATTTGAGACAAACCTACTTTCTATAGGTAGGTGTATTTCATTCACAGGATGACTTACTTTTGCTGAGCATTACGCGTAGGCATTTATTGTTAGACAGATTTGCAACAGCATCATATATCTGGACACAAAGAAACTGTAACACAGCTAAATAAACATGCAGGATCAGTGACGGTACTGATGGTGGCACTACAGCAAACTCTAACCTATAATGAGCATGGAATAATTTTAAATAAGTAAAGTATTCGCCAGAGCCTTGAAATGAATCGAAGGACTGTTATAGGAATAGTCAGGAGGTTGAACGTGAAAAATGCAGCCAGCGCAGCTTTCTTTGTACTTTTTTTGCTTGAAACAAAAGGAAAAGCTATTTTCTTTTTCCACGAAGTATCTAAAGTCTCAGGCAGCTTGAATGACAATTTCACAGCTTAAGGGGACTTTGCTCTAACTAAAGTCGGCAGGGAAATCTTGTTGCTTATAATAAGGAACCAGTATAAATTATTATTAGCTACAGAAACACACACAAAGCTGTCCAAAATCACATAAGACTACTTCCCTAGCCAACAAAGAGGGCCCCTCTGAAAATTGCAGTTTGTTCCACCACCACCTGCAAAAAAGGAAGCATGTGGTCAACCTCCTCCTCTCTCACTTAGAACAACCTCTGCCTTGACCCTCAGAAACCAGATACACAGGAACAGGCCTTCCACAGGAATTGAAAGCTTTACACTAGAGACACAGCACTAAGCTGTTCATTGCCTAAGCTATCTGCTCCTAGCACTTGCAGCTGCATTCCAAAGATGTTTCCGTTGCCCTGGAATGGCTGTAAATTTACTTTTTGGTGGAATTCCTCCCAGAAAAAAAAGTGGGGTGAATTGCACTTGATAACACATGCAGCCCTTAAGTTCTTGTCCCAGCCACTCTCATGTCTCCTTTCCACAAATCTCTGGCTACAGATCTGGACAGAACTGATGGCTTATCTGAGTAGGCTGGAAAGTCCAAACTTGAAAAAGCTAACAGATGCAAGAAGGCAATGGAATGCCAGCTCTAAGGATACACTAATACTAAGTGTGTGTACTTTCCAAGGCAAGATCCTATTTAATTACTTGAATTGTTTATATTTTTCTATGCTTAATTAAACAGAGTAGCAACCCGCAGCCTCAAAATCCCACATTGTTCCCCCCATATCACTAAGGGACTTGACCATATTAAAAGGATAAAAAGGGTAGGGAACACATACTCCCTTCAACAAGAGAAACAGCATACTTCTTTTGGCTAGCTGAGTTAAAACTCTGTAAAGTTTGGATATTAAAAAGAGGGTATTAATCCCTCTCTGTAGTTTTCAAAATTGAGCAACTACTGCTCCACGAAGGAAGAAAGAAAGAAAGAAAGAAAAGAAAAGAAAAGAAAAGAAAAGAAAAGAAAAGAAAAGAAAAGAAAAGAAAAGAAAAGAAAGCAAAGGTTCGGAGAGAGAAAAATGAATGGTAAAATTATATTGCAGCATTTTTTTTATCACTTGGCTTGAAAGGAGCTTAAACGTTTGGCTATTGATAGCAATTTTAGACTAAGGCGCTCTCTGGAGAGTCAGAAGTATGCAAATGTGGAGTGTTCAGAGGCACAGACACACACATGCTATACCTTTGTATTACATTGGCATTTTATTATTTAATTAAACTACTCTTATTTTTCTAGCTTGCGCATGCTTCCCTGGAGACGGTTTTGCTGTTAGCCTGCTGGCCTTGACTTCCAGCCAAAAACAATTCAGAAACAAAAAGGGACAACAAATCATATTTTCTCAGACATTTTTATCCTTCAATACAACCCTGTTTTCACACAACATCATACAGACTCTATGAAAACTGTAATTTATTGCAATAGCCATCCAAAGCAAGGGTCTTACACATCCTCCGTGGGTGCTCTCCCTTTACAATTCCTTAAGTTGTGCCATTAGTCAGGAATTGTCATGTTGAAGACGGTACGGAAGGAGGTTGATCAATACTCTACCAACATGATACGAGGATACTAATTGAAATCCACAGACAATAATCAGAAGGAACTGGAAAAATATCTTAACATCTACATTTTTAAACACAAATTTTGTTAAAGACCCCTTTGCAAACCATCTGGCGTCCTCAGAAAGCAAGACTGAGACTGCATAATCCACAAAAATCATGTTTGGGATAAATCGTAAGACCGTACATTTTCCCGTATCGTGGCTGGCTCTTACCTGGTGGCAACCCTGTAGGTTTGAGTCTCGCCCATATGATGAATAGGAGCCCCTTTCTGATTTACCTGTTTTTTAAAAAACAACAACAGAGAAAGTAGTGTTAGCTGACATATGCATTTCTATAAATAATATACTGCATAATTATTTTATCTATATAGCAGACTATTTATTGGGTTGCACTGTCTATCCCTTTTCTTCAGGTTCAACTTCTATAATCCTGGAATAGAACAAAATCACTGCATATTATGCATTTTCATTTCAGAGCTACCATCCACCCTCCATAGAAAATACTCCATTTGCCCAAACTTGAAGTCTTATTACATGGGGAAGAGTTCCTACTCATTAAAAGCCTTCATCACAGAGTTCAGTCTGGGGGCTACTTCACATTCCATTGTATGGGACACGGGGTTGGGGCCGGGCATAGACTGGTGGTGTGGGCGAAAGAGTAAGCTTTACAGGGCTATAGCAAAGATACAATTTGGAAGGAAGCTTCATGGTTGCTTTAAACTCAAAAGCAAAAATAAATAAATAAGGGCAGTCCATCATGGACTGCTCATAGTCTTATCTAGTTTGGCCTCTGGTGCCCTTCATAACGACATAACTAGATAGGCCTACTGACACACTGTTCTTGCACAACAGCCATTCATTTCCACAGGACTAGTGGAAAAGAAGTTCTTGGGGGACTGTGTTGTAAGTCACCTTCCAGATTTGGTATGATGAAAAAAAGAAAATAAATGCCCTGTTCTCATTCCAAATGTTACTCATGTTTCCTAAAGCCCTGAAACAGGATCAGCAACCTCTCTCAAGAAGCAAACAACTCTCCTTTCCTCTTCCTTTTCACCCCATCCCTAAAACCTGAGTAAATTTATTTTTACGTACACAGCAGGAAGGTTACCGTGTCATGACCTGACCATAATAATTCTCACTGATTACACTGCAGTCACCAGTGAGGTCAGAGGTAATCAATCAGAAGCTCTCCAGATGGTGAATTTAGCAAAGAAACCTTTCAGAAGTCTGATTCTTCTCACTCTTTCTCAGTGTAATTCCCTAGCGAATGACCTGAGCTCGGCAGTTACACGCAGGAAAGAAAAATTTGGATCAAAAAATGTCGCTTCCTACCAGCGTTTCAGCTGCCTCAGAACTGCAAAGGATTTGAACAGAGTGCTGGGTTTCTGTGCCAACTCTAAGTACCTAATTTGATTCCCTTATATGCTCCTTTGATTTCCTTTAGAACATTAACTGCACATGACATAGTCAAAAATAGTTCTTGTTACTTCAGTAAGAAAAGAGTTTCCAAATGTAAAGGTGAACATTAAAAAACCTAGGGGGGGGTAGGGGGTGTGGGATTTGACTGGTGAAAAACATGAAACCCTAATAGCCCTGTTCCACGAGGGAAACAAAGAACAATATGGGTGCTGATATCAAAGAGATGGCATGAAAACCACCCAAGTGATTAAGACTCCTATAGCGAGGAAGTTATAGATTAAGATAAAGTGGGCAAGGGCATATCTGCAATTATGGGGATCATACAAGATCACCAGAGATAAGATTACATGGCTTAGTACAGCAAGAACCACATATAACACAATGTGATTGGATATCAACTACATTTGATTCATGTACGATTTACCAATGGGTGGTCAACAATAATGACACTTGGGTGTACAGATCTAATGTAATGCAGAGTTCAGGTTGTTTTCCCAATCAAGCATATAATAAATCGCAATAACTGACTATACGTAGTACAGTACATTACCCCTGCAAATGAATCATTTAATTACTATCACTATCGAAGACATGTCCTTTGCACAAGTGCCTGTGGTTTAAAGAATTTTATTTGATAACGTAATACGCATTCTGAATTTCACAAAATCATAAGCAATGAAAAAGAAAATGCTTACTTTTTTGCACTTAAAATATTGAATAAAGTACATTAAGAATCTGCTACTTCATTTCCCAGAGACAGTGTTGAATGCATGTCGAAAAATCTAGTCTTCACTTAATTAAATACATGTAAGGCACTATTTAATATTTGCTGAATATAGCTAGGCTTCAATAAAAACAGTGCCTAAGTTATGTGACTTTATGGTATAAAATAAAGTCACATTGACAAATTGTGGTTGTGCTTATTCTACAAGCTCTTAAAATGGCATCTGCAGATGTTAACATGCTCATATGAAATTATTTGTATTCAGTTACTCTGTTTAGAAATACAGGGCACACTCGCGGGGGGGGGGGGGGCTCTCGTATTGGAAAGGAATAGGAGTTACATGAACACGCAACTGTGCTCCCATTTAGTCTGCCACTTTCAATGGAGCATTTACAGCAGAATATCTCCATAGACTGAACTCATTATACGGCCAGAAAAAGTAAGATCTTGTAACCTGTTCTTGAATCATCTGTGCCTTGGCAGAAAACAGAACCAACACTACAGAATGAATTTGTCTACAGACCAAGAACGCAATATTTCTTAAACTGAGTTTATGACTTAAGTCAGTACCATGTGCAATTAATACAAAGGATAGTAGTAATATAGCAGTAGCCATGACCAATTCAAATACTGAGTTAACAAGACACAAAACAGGGAGCAAGGTGGACAGGGGTCTTTGAAAGGAATAGGTGCAGTGTAGCTTTTACTCAGCATTGCACCTGTAAGGAGAACTTCATTACTAGGTGAATCTACTAGGTGAACTGAAGCAATAAAATTTAACGTTGGGGTGAGGGGCAGAGGAATAAAGCCAACAATCGCAACCTTATTGTACAAAGAGCCCAGCAAACATTTCTATTTGCTGCATGTGAATACCTGTCCGCCTCCTTACTATCAGATCAGTCACAGGCTGCCTTGTTTTAATTTCAGTTGTTAAAAAATATTTATCCAGATACAAAAATAAACGCACTGCAAATTACAAGTTGTCAGGGTTAAAAATCTACTTCTATTTGTGTGGGGGAGGATAAGAGAACAGCACAGACATGAATCATTCTCAGTAATTTGAGTGTTTCCATGACATCAATGGGCACTCGTCCAGGACTCTGTCGAAGTCTGTGAGGTACCAAAGAGACATAGCAACCAGCAGGAGATTGACTTTTTTTTTTAGGATTATGCTCCTTGTAAAGATTTCATCTGTAGCATCCACTTTTACCACCAAATAGATAGCTTTGGAGATCATGAGTGAACACATTTCATTCTAATAGTGTAAGCCTTTAACTTTCATTGCATCTTTATTTTTGCTCTCAAATCCAACCAGATTCCTCCCAGTTAAGAACAAAATAATCAAAATTTACAAGAAACCCTTTGGAGATGAGTGTGTGCTTGGGTATCTGTGTGTTTCTATGTTTGTATATATTCACTATCAATTGCCATTATGGAACGAACAGACTTTTTTTGGTAAATGACATTTCGTTTTGTGGAAGGGGAAAAAAATCATTTGTAAAAAAAAAGAAACCTGTCCATTTAAAATTAGCTGCACTCTTTTATGTTGATTTTCTGCTTAAAATTCACTGGCACATTTGTTTCAGATAATAAAATTTGAAAGAGTGTTGATAATATGCTAGAGTAGGCTCTTTAAGTAACTATTTGTGTGCATGGTTTTTTGTTTTTTTAAAGAAAGATCAACCAGAATTTCTATGCTTACTTTACAATATTGCAACATTCTCAGGTGCTGCTGAAACCCAGCAGTCCAGGATGTCTATTTCTTAACTGGGGTGGTACAAACGATTGTTTATTTTTAAATGGATTGGGGGGGGGATCTGTTTTAAAAAGAAAGAGTCTACAGCAATGTAGAAACTCGACGCATTCACTGCGGAATTTTCGACTCAACCCTCCTGTACTAGAATGCGGCAGTCGCTGCGGATATTTTTTGGCACGAAGACAATGGTGGAAGTGCCAAGCCCCATGGCTACAACTACTCAAAAGAGGCATAAGGGTAGCATTAATCGCTCAAGTCTTTTACTGCACGGAGTACTGCTGTCCATCTTTTTTAAATAAAAAAAAAAATCTAATGTACTTGTTAATATATATATTTTTGTATGAACTGGGGAGGGTAGAGTATTGAAATTTCAGCCAATAACAAATCTTGTCAAATATCTGATTAATTTGTTTTTTTACCCTTCCCTTTGACCAAAGAAGACCAATACCATGTCAATTGCTAACACAAAAGATCTATTTTTACATGATGGTAGCATGATAATCAAAACCAGGGTTTCGAACAAGAGGCTGACTCGCAGCAATAACATATATTTTGCAAGTAGTGGTCTTCAGGGTAGGAAATATATTATCAATAATACTAATGCCTTTTAAAATAAATAAATACACTCCAGTCAAAATACATATAAAGAGAAGCAGGCTTTGAACTGCCAAGGCTCTTCTCCAAGGCATAATCCACACCCGTGCACCCAATAAACACCCGAAAAATAAAAAGGAAGCCTCTCTAAAATGAACTCAATTGACTGCTTACTATGCATTTGCAAGCATTTGAGATGTACTGTAATAAAGAGTAAGAGAGCCAGAGAAAAAGAGAAGCAGTATAGGATTTCCAATCAGTCAATGAAGAAGCCAGTTGCCTCTCCATGGTGTGCTTTGAAAAATTAATCGAATTAAGTAGAAAATTTAAGCAACTTGCAAAGAATAAATGCAAGTCATCTAACTCTCACACATAACATTTTTCTTTTGCTCTGAAAGATAGGGCACCTTGTTTTTACTCTGCCATGGAAAATAATGAGGCACAGGGCAACTCCTTTCTGTCTGCTGAGGGAACTGGAGGAGCAGCTATTGTTGTGAGGGATTTTGCTTCAGTGTTCATGTTGATCTTGCATCTTAAAATTCTCAGAGACTTGGGCTCAAGCTGCAGAATCCAGATACAATTGCAAATGATCCCAGATGTAGAGTTTTCAGCTACAGTTTGGCTTTAGATGAAACCATGATGGTCAACAAACTTCTGATGTGCTTGGATTGCGAACTTCTCAGCTGGGGGACTGCTTCTGTCTGGGCCCAAGCTCCTATTTTTACTGCAAGACATTGCCTTTCCCCACTGAGTTCCACTATAAATAAAAATCACCAGGAACTGAAAAATGAAAATCCATCGAAGTAGAACAGAGAAGTGGGGGAGGTTTTTCCCCCTTTCCTTTTTTGCTTAACTTCAACGTCTCTCATAGACTTGAGTAGCTATGGTGGTGTACATGGGCGGGTCGTGCTTGGAAAGTGAGACAATCTTGTCCTGGCTGGCAATCCCATTTTAAAAAGCAACTACCAATTACAGGGTTCCAATTAAAATAAGTGTGTAGATATGCAGCTGGCTACATGATGGCCCAAGTGCCTTTAAAAAACCGCTTAGCTGAATTATTTCCATGCTTTTTTCTATCGCACATCATATAGACAAAAAAAGTACATACTCCCCCCCTACCGCCGCCCTTTAGTACATATTGCACTTTGGGGGGTTTTCCACATCAATCAGTCAGCACAATATTGCATGAGCAGGCTCGCCCTCTCTTAGTGCCCACCCCCGCAATTGCAGAAACCTCCCAGAACTGCTCTAAAGGACCCTCCAGAGAGGATTATTAAATGTTCAACTCTAAAAACTTATTCACCAGCATGTAGTGTGGTAGGTATTGCTCACATCTCAAGGGAGGCTAACTGTCCTTTTGGACCACACAGCAATAATAGAGAAGTTGCCCAAAGCTTGGTATTTTACTGATACCAAATGCAGCTGGCTGTCAAAAGAAATCCAGCACTGCAGAGAGCCACAGGAATTGTTTGATACAGAACTTAATTTCAGTCCAAAGCTGGCTTGATTCAGACATCACCAAAGTCTGATTTCCAAACCATGGTTTTAAGAAATAGGAATCTGCAGCAGATTCACATGGTGCCCCTCTGCTCTTGCATGAAGATTCCCTACTTGCATGAAGTTTCCTTGTTTGTTCTAACCAAAGCCAGTGGTGGCTCACATAGGAGGTGGAGGCAGTGAGATGCAGTGTTGGGCTCACTGGGACACAAGCAGGCCAGCCACCCGCAGCCTAGAACTCCTCCATCCTTCCTGCTTCACTCCACAACATCCCCACAACACCACTGGGAGATTCTCTGTGCCTCCACTACCCTGCTGAGGAACCACCGCTATTAGCAGTAACCAGGACTTGTCTGAAAACCATGATCTGAAGTGGGATTTGGTTGCCTCTAACCATAGTTTACCCAATTCAGGCATCAGAGTGAATTATGGTTCATATTAAATACAAACTGGATGATGGGAACAGCACGCAAGAAGCTCCCAAATCTATGGTGCACTCATGATCTCCAATCCATTGTTTAGAGCAGGCATAGGCAAACTCAGCCCTCCAGATGTTTTGAGACTACAATTCCCATCATCCCTAACCACTGGTCCTGTTAGCTAGGGATGATAGGAGATGTAGTCCCAAAACATCTGGAGGGCCGAGTTTGCCTATGCCTGGTTTAGAGATTAGGTTTTGTGACATCTGAATTGAACAATTGTATTAAGCATCCCAAGTCAACAGGATATTACAATAACTTTAGAGGCGCTACAAGAATTGCAGGTGCTTCAGAGATATGGGGGGACGGGACACACTGAAGAATGCTGGTGTTTTCACAAAGTGAAAGACTTCAGTATATACAGTGACATGCAATAAAGATTGATTGTTTCTAAAGAGACATTGCAGTGCCAGTGCAACGTGCTATTACAACAGAAGATAGTACAGTTTTACAGAGCCACCATAAGACAAAGGAAATGAAAGCCTTAAAGCTGCACTTAACAGAAGGATGCTTCCAGGTGGGCAGTTTTTCAGGTGTCAAGCTGATTCAATGCACCTCACACCACGCGCAGGACTGTGCCAATTCCTGTGTTGACCCTATTCGTTTAAAGAAGGGGTGGCTATTGTGTGGCCCTCCAGATGTCGCTTAACTCCAAGTCCTATGAACCCCAGCTAACATGGCCAACAGTCAGGGACGATGGGCACTGTAGTTCAGCATCTGGAGGGCATCCAGGTTTAAACAGAGGCATTGCAAAATTGGCATGTGTGGAATAAGTGAAAACTGTTCAAGAACATGCAATTGATTGGAGACTTATCCCCCGAGATGCTTTTGCCCCAGTTTCCACTTGGGTATTTTAGCATGCACACAAAACAGCCTTCAAAACAGATAGTACTTGGAGAAATCCTGAAGTTAAACCCAACACAGAACACTGTTGACCTAAGTGCATGTAACACAGTACTTGCTCATTATTTTAGTAGCTGGTTAATCCAAATTATTGCTTCTCAACAGTCTACCCAGTTGTGGTTTATTCCTGCATAATCGATAGTCATTGTGTAATCGATAGTCATTGTGCTGCCACCGCTGCTGTTTTAAGATCAAATTGATACTGCAACATTAGCAAAGTTGCTAGTTTGCACGTGGGAAGTGCTGTTTCCCATTTTAATAAACATTTAAGGAAGGAAGGAAGGAAGGAAGGAAGGAAGGAAGGAAGGAAGGAAGGAAGGAAAGAGAGAGAGAGAGAGAGAGAGAGAGAGAGAAAGAGAGAAAGAAAGAAAGAAAGAAAGAAAGAAAGAAAGAAAGAAAGAAAGAAAGAAAGAAAGAAATTGAAGAAATGAAAAAGGGCAACTTTAGTCACACAGAAGAAGCCCAGCTGAAGACTCAACCAGTAGAGTTCTGATAGTGGAGAAATAAAAGCAAATATACCGCATTTTGCTGTGTATAAGACGCCCCATGCATAAGACAACCCCCTTTTTTTTTTAACCCCAAATTAAGAAATTAAGATGTTTAGCTTTTTTTGGGGGGGGAGGTCACTTCCGCCAATCGCTCACCCGCCTGCCCACCACTGCCAATTGCTTGCCACAGCCACTGCCGATCGCACACCTTGCCGCACTGGTACTGGATGGAGTTGACCTCTCTTTAGGCTCAAGTTTACATCTTGGGATGGGGTGTTCTCCTTGACTCACCTATCTGTGGCAGGAGCAATGGCTAGCAATGTCTTTAATCAGTTTAATCACATATATCATCTGCAACAGCAGACCTTGCCTCACTTACTAATGGTGTGGACAAGAGACAGGACCTTTTCCATTGTGGCCCCTTATCTGTGGAACTCTCTCTCATGAGAGCCTTTGGGGGGGGGCTTCTTCCCTGTTTTCTTTTCTTAAAAGTCTTTAATCTATTCTGCCTTTGAACAAAATGGTAAGATGGACTTTAAATTGCTACCGTTCAATGTCTGATTTATTTATTTACAAAAAAAGTGATACTATTAACTTGCTTTTCTGAAGAGTTTTATGCTGTTGTTTCAGTCTTAATGTATTAGATAATATTTATTTAAAAACTTTTATGAACTGCTTAATATTTTAAAACCCCCAAGTAGTCTACAGTCTAAAAACAAACGTTGAAACTGAAACACAACTTAAAACCAGCAAAACAGCAGTATAAAAACACACAAAAGCATATGGAGCAGAAATTCAGAAGACTCAAACATGTAAAACAGGATCCAGTCTTTTGGGTCAATGAAAGTCTGAGCAAATCAGTGTTACTTAAAATGATTTAATATGAATATAAGCCACCTTGGAAAAACTTTGTGTTCTGAAATGTGGCACAGAATTTTTACAAAAAAAATAATTACTTCCTGGACACTATTTCCCCACATCTAATACAATGATAACAGTAAGACACCCCCACCTAAAAACACCCCCCTCTCTTAGCCAGTTTATAATCTTAATATCTGATACTAATGCATAAGGACTACATAATGCAATGTATAGTATTTTTCATGCCTTTTTTAAAGTTAGTACCAATAAATATTTGTCCAGCATTGACAAATCAGGTCTCCTAATGGATCCACAACCTCAACGCTTACAGAGCATACATATATTGTTTGTGTCACAAAGAACACTAGGGAGTCACAGCCTTAAATTGTGCTTGAACAATACTACCATTTTTTTAAAGAAAATGGTAAGTAAATAGTTCTCAATATCCTGGACTTGAAATAGTGATGTGTTCAATAGATGCAGGAACTGAAAACAATACAAATATAATATGGTCCTTCAATTAAGGCTTAACAAAACAAATATGTTACTATTCAGTAGCATTGAAAGCAAGTATATTTCTTGGGTTAAAAAATATTTTACCACCATGATTCATCTCTAAATTTGTCTGCTTTTTCTAGGCAAAATAAACTCAATAAACAAGAGGATTTCACTCATGTAGCACTCTATACCTCAGTCCCAATGTATAGGAGCAGAGAGTTCCTGATTATCCACTACAGTACAGCTTATTTTACATCTGAAATACAAATGTATTTTCACCAGTCATCTAAATCTCAGGATTTGAAAGCTTGGGGGGGGGGGGAATATTCAGGAAAAGTTGTTGTTTTTTAGTCGTGTCTGACCCTTTGTGACCCCCTGGACCAGAGCATGCCAGGCACGCCTGTCTTCCACTGCCTCCTGCAGTTTGGTCCGACTCATGTTGGTAGCTTCGAGAACACTGTCCAACCATCATTCTGGAAAATATGTATGTATTTTTTTGAAGTATGTATATACAGATTCCATAAGAAAAGATTGCAAAGTCCTTTACAAAAAGAAAATACATCAAATCCAAAAATATGATTCAATTTACTCAACACACTCATTCTGTGTCTACTAACATACCTGTATCTCAACCTATACCAACACTCATTCGCCCAAACTTACACCCATAAACACACGGTACCTTCTCAACAATTGCACACCCAAACAACCCCCTAAGTGCATATGCAAAAGACCCCACTGCGGCATTGGCAGCCTAACAGCCTAATGAGATGCAGGCTGCCCACTAGCCCCAGTAAAAGTGAAAATATAATAAAATATGCCATTCAGGCAAAAAAATACCTGTTCACAGTGGGTTCAGGCTCTCACCTTAGTAATCAAATAAATATAGGATTTTTAAAAATCTATATCTAGGTCCCAAATACACTTAAAGCAGGAATACTGAGATAAATTTAAGTACCATCCTTTATTTCACACCCGAAGCCCACCAAGTCTCAAAATATCACACAAAGCATGAGCCTAAACTTCCAAGGTCTCTTATATCTGACAGGTCCCTGGAAGTGCCTAATCCAGTAGCATGACAATTAGGCAACGGAAAGGGAGCAAGGGCTGTATTTCAGGGGTAAGAAGCAAATCCAGGAGAACCTGGAGTAGCCCCATTGCTCATAAGGCTTTCATGGACTGTTGATCTCATATTTGTTATGGTTGAACAGTGGTCCAAGAAACCTATCTATTACAAGAAGCTTCCTTTTATCTCAGTATTCTTAAGTTCAAATGCAGAAATAAGCACCTGCTCTTTCAAGCCTCTGGAAAGTCTGGATTAAAAGCAAAGCAACCCATCATTGGTTAGGGGCCAACAGGCCAAGAGGCCATTGCTCGATATTGCTGGTGCTTGATTAAGTATCTGGAAACTTTGGCTTTTCAGTCAACAAGGAAGCACAGCTATCTTAAAACAACTGAGTTACAGATTTCTGAAGTCTTGAAAGGAGCAGAATTGAAGGAGTACAATAAGCACTGATAGCCACTTGCTTAGATGGTTTTAAAAAGAGTTAGGGAGATTCATGGCAGGTAGACATTGATGGACTGGTAGCCATGACAGTGAAGCCAAATACAGAGCCAGTATACCTCTGAAGATATTGCAGATAAAGTAACTAGTAAAGATTGTGGTCTTCACAACCTCCTTGTGGGTTTCCTAGAGGAATCTGTATGAAGGCAATTGCTGGATTAGAAGAATTACTGGTCTGATCCAGCAGACAATTCTTGGATTCTTATCGATCATGAATTCCATGCACATATACTTTAAATCACTACTGCTTCTTTGATCCAGTTTTTTGTTTGGTAAAACAAACCATGTGGGTCAGCAAATGGCTCAGAATATCTATTTTTAAACCATATCTTTAGGCTAGTGGATAAATCCACTGTTTGGGTCATTATGAAGATCAATTCCCATTCTGGCCAGAGGGCTGTCTTTTGTCCTAAAAGTAAACCAGGTTTTGTAATCTCAAATTTTCACACCATTATGCTGCTGCCTGAAGCTTGGAGCGCTGCTGCCAGTCAGAATAGAAAATAGTGGGTCTGGTGGACCAGCAGTCTGCTTCCAGATCCACACCACACATTGAAAGCACACACAGCACTGATCTTAAAGCACATGGCTTCCTCCAAAGAATGATGGGAAGTGTACTTTGTTAAGGGCTTGTGATGGGGAAAAGTACAGTACCCAGGATTCTTTGAGGAATGTCATGTGATTTAAATGTGCAGTGGGTTCACTTTAAGTGTATGGGGTGAATGCAGTGAAAGTCAGCTTTATCTGTCCATATAATGAACGAAAGGACAACATGGTAAATGGGATGTATTGTATATAAGGCTAAAGGGTGCACACTGAGAGGGGCAAATCCCAGAATCTTAAAAGAGTTGGAAGAGTCATTTAGTCCAACTCTGTGTGTGGATCTGTCATTCTGCTGGTGCATCTCTGGTCCTATCATAATGGAAGTATAAAAATGGCCTGGTAAAAGGAGGCAGGATGGAGGTTTATAAAATTATTTCAGTTAATTTTAGGCATGATGTAAAATTTGTCCCACTTACCTGTGCGCTTGGTGCCAGTGTGATCCACTATTCTCAGTGCTGCCAGTTGACATTTTTAATCCCCCCTTTACTTTCACCCACAAGTCTGAGGGCCAGAAGCACCCATCTCCCTCCAATCACAAGGCCAAACTCTATTTGTTGTGTGTGTCCTCATAAAACCAGATCAGAGGAAAGGCAAAAAATATTACCACCTATCCTTGCTCTGGTGATTCGTGGGTAAAAAACAAAACCTAAAGCACCAGGAAACTTTGTCACTGTCTGTCCCAATAAGAGGTGACCTGAGAAAGCACTCTCTGTGTACACAGGTAGGCAGAAAGCACTTCAAAAATGCATTATTGGCACTAAATGCATTATAACCATTTCAGTGGAATATGCTTTAGAGCATGGGTAGGCAAACTAAGGCCCGGGGGCCAAATCCGGCCCAATCGCCTTCTAAATCCGGCCCACAGACGGTCCGGGAATCGGAGTGTTTTTACATGAGTAGAATGTGCCCTTTTATTTAAAATGCATCTGTGGGTTATTTGTGGGGCCTGCCTGGTGTTTTTACATGAGTAGAATGTGTGCTTTTATTTAAAATGCATCTCTGGGTTATTTGTGGGGCATAGGAATTTGTTTATATATTTTTTTCAAAATATAGTCCGTCCCCCTGCTGAAAAAGTTTGCTGACCCCTGTTTTAGAAACACAAATAGTATGGGATGGGGATAAAGATGTAAAATTTTCAGAAATTTTGAAGACAGGGGGAGGGGAGACACACTTTTGGGGGGTTTTCTCCACAGGTGTCAAGCAAACAAAGAGAGAGAGGAAAGGAGGAAAGCATCAATGAACGCCACATGAAATGTAATCAGACTCTTTTTCTAAGCTATCACAATCAATTTCTGTTTCTTTACATTGTCATCATATTTAACATGGATTTCTAAAAACCGAAGGCTTGCCCAGATTAAAACTAGCTCCTGAGCTTTTATATGTCGTTTTATTTCCTGATTTGGTGTGAGTATTTCCAAAGACAGACCAGCTTCATGTGCTGCAGAAGATGGAGCTATCTGAAGTAGGTAAGAGTAGGAAGAGGAGGGCTTGCCACCATGTTGCAGGAGGGATATGCTTGGCAGAATCCCAGACTGTACTCATTTGATCAAATAGCTGAAGATGCTCTGTATTCTGAAACATTTGAGAGTACCTTTCAAGCACCAAGCCCTAAGTGGGCTGCTTGCTTTATAACCCTGTCAAATTCAGAAACAGTAATATAGACACTTTCATTTCTGCCTTTAAATCTTGGATCCAACAGATTTGCAGCTGCATGAATAGGATGGAAACAAAATTATATTGCTCTGTACTTTTTCCCAGTCCCAATCCTTTGTGGCCTAGTCAAGAGGACAGAAACAGATCTACCAACTAGGACAACAAGCAGAAGGTCACAATCAAAGAAGGCACTGAATCTTTCTTTCTTCTCTTGTTGTCAATGGTAGCGAGCTCCAAGCAGAAATGCATCTTGCTCTTGCATTTGAGAGTTATACTCTCAATGTACAACTGAGGACTTCTTTGCCATCAGTGTACAGAAATTGTTGGCTTGCTGATCGGAAGCTTGGCAGTTCAAATCCGCATGACGGTGGTGAGCTCCCATTGCTCTGTCCCAGCTCCTGCCAACCTAGCAGTTTGAAAGCACACCAGTGCAAGTAGATAAATAGGTACCACTGTGGCAGGAAGGTAAATGGCATTTCCATGAGCTCTGGCTTCTGTCACAGTGTTCCGTTGTGCCAGAAGCAGTTTAGTGATACTGGCCAAATGACCCGGAAAGCTGTCTGTGGACAAATGCCAGCTCCCATGGCTTGAAGTGAGATGAGCACCACACCCCATAGTTGCCTTTGACTGGACTTAATCATCCAGCAGTTCTTTACCTTTACCTACAGAAATCGTAATGGTCCGATACTGTACATAGTCTTGCATAAAGGTCTTCCTGATACACGGTTTTAGAAATTTGCCGGGGGGGGGGGTACATATATACGTAAGTTGTTGTTGTTACTGTTTAGTTGTTTAGTCATGTCCGACTCTTCGTGACCCCATGGACCAGAGCACGCCAGGCACTCCTGTCTTCCACTGCCTCCTGCAGTTTGGTCAAAGTAAGTAAGTACCCTGTCTTAAATATTTGCTCATCATCCTAAAAGAAAACATGTCCTATTTTTTTAAAAAAATCATTTTTTCCATTGGAAGAGGAGGCTTGGGGAGGGGAGTCCCCCTGCCAAATTATGCTGGCATTTTTCTTCAGGCCATCACATGGGAATGATGTCATGCATACAGCACCTCCAAAAGGCATCTACATCTCATACCAGATGTATACTTGCCCCAGGAGTGGGGAGCAAGCTATCTTTCGGGAGGACTTGTTCACCATAACCAATCTTCTCATGGAGAAACCTCTGATAGACAATTTGCCCCAAATAGCCCAGGCCTCTCCACAACGCAGTTGGAAAAGCATTGCACTAGGTGCACCCAAGAGTGCACTGCGGGATTCAGAGAATATGCTGTAGGTACAGATATACTCTGCCTCCATGCTTCTGAATACCACTTGCCAGAAAGAAGCCACAGGAGGGGAGAGCGCTGCTGTGCTCAGGTCCTGTTTGCAGACTTCCCATGGGCATCTGGTGAGGACAGAGTTCTGGACTAGATGGGCTTCTAGCCTGACCCTGCAGGTCTATTCCTATGTTTTTACACACCACAAACTTGAAAGCAGTTTAAAAACAAAACGTCGAAGCAAAAGTTCCTTTATCAGATGTGCTTAGATACAGTGGTGCCTTGCAAGACGAAATTGATCCGTTCCGCGAGTCTCTTCATCTTGCGGTTTTTTCGTCTTGCGAAGCACGACTATTAGCGGCTTAGCGGATTAGCGCTATTAGCGGTTTAGCGGCTTAGAAAAAGGGAGGAAAGGGAAAAAACTCGCAAGAACTCGCAAGACGTTTCGTCTTGCAAAGCAAGCCCATAGGGAAATTCGTCTTGCGAAGCACCTCAAAAGACGGAAAACTCTTTCGTCTAGCGAGTTTTTCGTCTTGCAAGGCATTCATCTTGCGGGGCACCACTGTTTTATCACAGATCAATAGGCAAAGATTCATGGGGCTGTTTAGGTATGTGTGTGTACAGGTCTATATGTACCTGTGCGCACACACATGCTAGGGAGGGAAGGAGGATTTTAAAAAGATGCAATACAATGATTGACCTTGATACTTTACATCCATATCTGAAAAGCAAATATAGAATGCTATGTCTTGCTTTTATTTTGCCTACACGGTTCATTTTAGTGCAATATATATTACTTTACAAATCCCAGCTAACTTTACCTCTCCTCCTTCAGAGCTGCCTTAATGGTAATTTTTTAAGTGCTCACAGTGACAAGCTATCACTAGGAAAATACACTAAGTTTGGAACATGTCTAAATCCTCATATATGCTAGCTGTGCTTCATCTATTTCAGCACTTTGTACTATTCACAGCACCCTGAAATCAAACTATATCCATTAAAGGAATTGTGATCGTATTAGGGTTTCCAAATAATGAGAGTTTCACAGTGCTGTGTGGTTAGCTTTTGTAAGAAAATACTAAAAATAATTCAGCAATTTATACTGTAACCTTGTTGGCAAATGGACATCCACTAATGATAATGTAAGAAACCAATAATTCAGATAACATCAGTGCTTTTTTTCTAAGAAAAAATGTTTAGGGGTACTCTCATTTTCTTACTCATATTGAAATATTGCCCCTCAATCAGGCCAAACTTAAGATTCACAAAATGTTTAGGGGTGTGCCATACCCCCTGCGTACCCCCAGGGGAAAAAGCACTGAATAACATAATTGGTAAACAAGGGAATAAGGTAATATAAGGAATTTCCCAGGTGAAAGACCAATGAAAAGTTTAAGAAATCCATCCAGAAGGATCAAATTAGCATTATCCAGCAGAGGGCATCCATAACCTAATATGATAGTTACACTTGAGACCTGCTTTTTCCTCTTTTGCCACAGGTATGAAAATTGTTCTGAAAATACAGGGAAATTTGCCACTTCTTCCAATAATCAACATAATGTCAGGTGCGCTGTAGGGGAAAAAATCATCACTATTTGAAACAAATTTATGGTTGCTCTCACATACTGATACTTTCAGAAAATCAAGCGGCACGTGTTATTTTTAGTTACAGATGGGTAGCCGTGTTGGTCTGCCATAGTCAAAACAAAATAAAAAAATTCCTTCCAGTAGCACCTTAAAGACCAACTAAGTTAGTTCTAGGTATGAGCTTTCGTGTGCATGCACACTTCTTCAGATACCAATTTCAGATATCTTCAGATATCTTCAGATATCTGAAGAAGTGTGCATGCACACGAAAGCTCATACCTAGAACTAACTTAGTTGGTCTTTAAGGTGCTACTGGAAGGAATTTTGTGTTATTTTTAAGCAGCCATCAACTGAAACTTTGAGAAGAGAATAACTTTTTAGCACTTTCTAAATCTTCCCCCCTTCTACACAATAATGGATTTTGGAGCCAAAGCAGCAGAAAATTCTAAAGTTTTTGATTGTACACCTTTTATTGAATTCAGCAGCTCATAGGAAAAGAATTAAAAGCAAAAAAAAAGTTAAGAGTCTATCACTAACACTTGTAAGAAATACATCGTACTATAACAGGAACTGAGTATTGCCACTACTGCAAAACCAAGGTATTGCGGGCAGCTACAGTGGTAGCTGGAAAATATCCCACTCCTCTATTTGTCTATTTAGACCCAACAAATAAACCCTACATTTTGCAAGATGGAACTCTGTGGTTACCCTAAACATTCCTCTACTTGTACTTCCAAACTTTTTTAATCTGATGTAGATTTGTTGGTTGTAAAGATATGCTAAATATAAATATATAGTAAATATAAACAGAGTAGTAAAATCTCTCTCTCTCTCTCTCTCTCTCTCACACACACACACACACACACACACACACGTTCAGTGATCTTGGGGGACATGTGCTAAGTTTATTAGGTGAATAAGCACAGCTTCCAATTATAGTCATGGGAGCTTGAATGGGAGACCATGCAAGCGCCATTGAAATAAATGGAAGTTGCACGACAGCAGGGATCAGTGGATGGTACCCAAGATCTACAAAGCAGGCAGTTTAGGTTACACGTAGGTCACAATAAATAATACTCATCGCTTGGCCAATGCGAGCTGCAACATTGCTGCATAAGTTGAAATGACAAGCTTTTATTATTCCTAAGCACTTGATTTCTGAAACATTTGCACAATCTGTTAAGTCCAGACAAATTTAAATGGTTCTGACATGCAGCCTGCTAGGGTCAGTGACAAGGATAATGCCTCTGTTCGCGGGTAAAAATTTGTGGCATATAGGTCACTCTCTTAAGGGGAATCAACTGTGTGTTTCTTCTTTGCAGCTCCACCACAATCCTTCATCCTGCAGCCTGGAGCTGAGAGTGAAATGCAAGAAAGGAGTCGAGTGCTCAAAGCAAAAATCTGCTTCCAGGACAATCCATTATATCTGACAAGTTAAATGTTCCATGGTAGACCATATGGCATGAGAGCAGGGCTGACGATGGAAGAGGGAAACTCAGCAAATGCATCACAATTAAGGAGTTTGACTATAGTCTATACTTTGATTTGCTTTATTTTTAATTTTTTTTTTAATTGTGGGGGCCATATAAATTTAGCAGTAGCCCTAATTAGACCTAACTATAGGTTTTGCTTGCCCACTGCTCACCAAAATGTTGTTTCTTTCATCTTAAAGCTATTGCAATTTAAAATAGTGATCTCCATTCACACAGCTTCTATTCCTAAATCTGCTAGAAACACTAGGACCTTTATATTACTTAATGTTATGTCTATACATGGCACAGACGTTAAAACACAAGGAAGGAGGAATCTAGCCACATTTAAGATTTAGATTGGTCCAGTTATGCAGGATAATAATATGAAAATGAGTCATTGCTCCAACTCCAATTCTCTGGACTACTGTCCTTAGGTTCTCTGTGGGAGGATCCCCACCCACACCCCTGCCATGTCTACTCAGGAGTAAATTCAATTGGATTCAGTGGGATTGTATCCTAAGAAATTTTAACTTCCTCCAAAGAAGCTGGCTGGTGACACCCTCTAACTTCCTCTCCCTTTATCAAAAGTATTTGAGAACATTCCATGACATCAATACCAGTAAGTGTCAAGAAAAGTTTTATTTGCCTTGGTTAATACAGTCATGGGGTGACAACCAATGTTACTCATACTTAGAGTAGACCCTTTTGGAGCACAGTTACATGGGATTCCCAGTGGTCTCTCACTCAGACAAATATCAGGTTGTCACATATTTAGTTTCAGTAATGGAACCCATTAAGTGCTCAGAACCAGCACTTCAGTTCCTGCACTCAATTGGATCATCGTTTCAGTATGTGAAATGCCAGGTAGTAGTCCACTGAGCTTTACTCAAGAGTAAACCCACTGAAAATAATGAACACAATTATGCTCAGTCCATTCATTTTAGCAGGTATAACTTACAACTGAATACCAGCCATTTTATTCAAGATTCAAAGGTGCAAGCATATGGGACTCTCAACTGAAGAAATTTGTAGTTGACAAATTGATTAATTCTGCAAAGTTTCTTTTTTAGATAACGCACATGTGTTGCACTGCACTCATGTTACAGCAGCATCAGAATGGAGAAAGCAAGAAACAGCAGTGACCCTGTCGTTGTGGAACTCCATTTTATGGAATGTACATCTGGATTCCTCCTTGCTCAACATTTTAAAAGGCCTCACAGATATTTTTATTTCAGTCTGCTTTCAACCGCTGATGTCAGTCTGGAGCAGGAGTCACTAGTGGGTGCCAGTTTTCCCACCACTGCCTCCTGTGGTACCCCTGAAAGATCTGGGCAAATATCCCCTCCAAAATCCACAATGCATGACAAACTGTTTTCCCCAGCCCATCCTTTCCTACACGTTCCACAGCAGCTATTTTGTGCTTTTGCCAAACCGCTACAGCAGTCATTTTGTGACTGGCACCCATGACAATTTCCCGAAATTCCAAACGCATCCACCGACCCTCAAAAACTGGTGACTCCTAGTCTGGTTTAAAATGGTTATTGTGTGATTTATCCTTGCTCTCTGAATTTTGCTATCTTATTTCAATGATTTTATTTGCATTTCATATTTTATTTTTTAAAAATTAATAATTTCAACAACCGTACATTACATTGCATTTAATGTTAGTTTTTGCTATGGGGTGGTTCATTTTCTAAGCTGCTTCGTTAAAGCTTTTGCCCAGAAAAATGGGGATATACCGTATTTTTCGCCCTATAGGACGCACTTTTTCCCCTCCAAAAATGAAGAGGAAATGTGTGTGCGTCCTATGGGGCAAATGCAGGCTTTCGCTGAAGCCTGGAGAGCGAGAGGGGTCGGTGCGCACCGACCCCTCTCGTTCTCCAGGCTTTGCGCAGCTCTCTGCAAGCTGTGGGAGCCCCGCTGGGCTCCCACGCCTTGCGGAGAGTTGCCTGCACGCCGAAGCCTGCACGCGCTGAGCTCAGCGCACCCAGGCTTCGGGAGCTCGGCGCTGGGCTCCCACGCCTTGCGGAGAGTTGCCTGTCTGGGGGCTGGGGTCGGGCTTTCCCCACCCCAGCCCCGCGCCGCGCCTGGGTTGGAAATAATTTTTTTCCCCTTTATTCCCCCCCCCCCAAAAAACACCTAGGTGCGCCTTATGGGACGGTGCGTCCTATAGGGCGAAAAATAGGGTAAATACTTCAATAATAATAAAAAATTAAATTATCTTAAAAGAGGCATTCTGTCCCACATGAGATAAAAGAGAGAGCGAGAGCTAGGGTTAATCTGGGCTGCTGCTGTTGATTCTAGAAAACAATTATCATTTTCTCTTGTTAAATACCTTAAAGTGCTGCTGGGCGATGAGCAGATTCAACAAGTTAGGGACTACAAAAAAGTTGAGGAAAGTGTAACATAAATATGAAAATCTCCCACGTTGTGCCTTTCCAAACAGGCAGTGGTCCCCACATATCCAGTTTTATGCTCAAGTACAAACTGGGAGTGCTGAAGACCCAGAGCATATGGGCATGAAGAAATGAGGCACCTCCACAACTACAAATGTGGATTTACTGCTGCTAAATGCAAAAGAAGAATGGGCCAGTGTGGCCTTTGGATATTTGCTCTCCCAAATATCTCCCCAGTGGGGTGGAAGGCTGCATACTTAACATGCTGTGCTGTGCTAGCCATGGGTTTTGCCTAGCTACCATGCCCAATGGAGAACCGTTTTGGTGGCTGAACGTGAACAAGATAGGGATTGGGATCCAATGATTTGAACATCACTTGGAAGGAAATGGCACCTGTCAGCAGATTGGAGAGGGAGGCAATTTTCATAAATTGCTCCTTCCTCCTGAAGCCTCTCTACCCTTCAAAGCAGATTTTGGGGAAGGGTACAGGAAGGAGGCTGCAGATGAGAGAGAGAGATAGAATCATCCAAAATTGCCTCTATCCTTGTTCTGATGTTGGATAACTTCCCTCAGCATCATGGCCGTCACCCACTATGCTTCCTAAATTTGAGCTACAGTGGTACCTCTGGTTACGTACTTAATTCGTTCTGGAGGTCCATTCTTAACCTGAAACCGTTCTTAACCTGAGGTACCACTTTAGCTAATGGGGTCTCCCGCTGCTGCCGTGCGGCCACCGCGTGATTTCTGTTCTCATCCTGAGGTAAAGTTCTTAAGCCCGAGGTACTACTTCTGGGTTAGTGGAGTCTGTAACCCAAAGTGTTTGTAACCCAAGGTGTTTGTAACCCAAGGTACCACTGTATTAGTGATTTGTAATTATACACACACATATAAATAAGTGCACAGATTCACACATTACTCTATCCACATATAACCCAGAGCAGTGAGTGCAAATGAGTGGTAAATAATTCTTTTAAAGGACCCTTATTTCATGCATCCATAAAAGTTCAAATATCAAAATATTTAATGCAAAAATATTTTGTATATTCTTTACCACTGGAGGGAAATTAAGTTCATTACAATATAATTATTTGAAGATATTTGTGTTTCTGAATGTAAAAAATCCTGTTTCTTGTTATTTGTATTCCTGTGCCTTTATTAGCCCTGTCACTACAATTGCCATTTACATATCGCTGGGGTGACTCTTTTAACTACTGACAACTACTTAATTTTTTTTTATAAAAAAAAGGTTCTAAAACAGTTATTAGGCGTGGGCATGTCACAATTTGAGCATTAGTGTTACATGCCTAAAGACAGCATTGTCAGCCATCTCTGAGCCTTCATTAATTAAGACATTTGGAATTTTACACTGAATTTTAAGTACAATTTTTTGGTTTTCTCATCTATGTGAAAGTTAACTAAAGGAAATTTCAGGTTTCAAAACCAAATGTAAGTAGTGTTAAAATCTGGTTACTTTAGAACTGCAAATATGTCACGTCACGAATAAGCAACCGTGCCTTTGAGGTTTACATTGCACACAATTTCTTAACAGAACCCCCAGAATGCATTGCTCCTGCTTCTTGCTGCCTATTGGTTCAAGCCACAAAAGGAATTACGGTGCTCTAAATATATTCCTGCCTTTAAAAGCTTACAAGTCAAGGCAGGTACAGAGCATGCAAATACAATTTACAGATGTTCAGTTACAGTTAAAACTCCAGTAGCCAAGAGGATGGTGTTCATTTAATTGCATCTTTGACATTCATCTATATCCATAGAGAACGTATCCTCTTCCTCCTCATCCTACAGATTTGTACAGCTGTGAGTGAAGCACAGTGTGGTTTGCACCAACACATCCACAGCAGCACTCTAGTGGAAGGTACATCTGCGGATGCTGCTACTTTCCATTTCATTAGACCCAGCAGTGGTTGCATTTCGGCAGAATAGGTGTGATCCGATGGAGCTTTAAGTCTTGCTCAGTCTCACACTGAATGACAATCCTTTGTGCACAATGGACATTAGCAGCATGGTGGGATCCAGAATTTTAAACAGTTTTTTCGAAGGCAGATAAAATGAATGACACCCCACTCAAATGGATGCAAAATAAGAAAATCATGTTACGGTGTCAATCCATGTAGAAAGGGTGGGAAGAACTGCCCTCACTCTTGATTGTATTTGTGACATCACAATGTACGGAGCTCTGATTAGCTGCATGGCATTGTCAGGAAGCCTGTTTAGAATTAGGACAATCCTTCCTAACCTCCTTCTGATCTGGCATCTTATCTCATCACAGGGATAATTCTAACAGCCAATGTGATCTCTCATAGTCTAGGTGGACCATCTCAGGGATGAATTCATGTTTGGCTTGGTTTTTAAAGGCAATGAAGCTGCAAAGCAGAGAAAGAAGGAGGTGTGAAGAGATGCAGGGCATGGGAAAAGCAAGTAAAGAAGTGTGGCAAAACTACCCCTCCCCTCCATGAAAAATTTTAGTTGGCAAAAATTTGGCGCTGCCTTGCTGACTGCATATCTCCAAGGACTGGCTAGTGTGTTATAGAACACTCAACCCAACCAAATGCCTTGTGTCAGCTAGTTAAAGTCTAGCTTTGCTCAGGAGTTTTCCGCAGTAGAACTGGGATAATAAATGAGAGAAGCAGATTCAAAGCATAGCAACTGAACACACTTTTAAATGGGGTCTTTTGCACTATTGACCTTATACACAAAATCCAAATCCATAGACTAAATTTGCCAGTGCTAGTAGTATTTTTTATTTTTTTTTATAAATGTGCTATCACTGCACATTTTCCATATGACATTTCTCTCTCTCAAAAATATTATTGAACAACAGGGGGGAAAGGGATAGAAAGGAGCAATTTAATTATGAATAAATATGAGGAGGACAACAAGGCCTAGAGAAAAGAGGAGGAAATGGGTGTGTTATGGAGGCTACAGTGCTGCTGCCACTACTTCCCCACCAACAATGAATGTCCTGTCGAAAATATGCCAAATTAGTTACTGAACCATCAGGGACACCCCCACACATTTCTAAACCAATGTTTTGAGCCACAAGCATGGCACCTTTTAAATAATAATGAAACTTCAAGGAAGCCAAATTCTGCATTTGGCAGGTTCCATGCGTACACCGGGGGTGGGGGGGAGGGCACATGGTTCTGCTTTTAAAAACATTTTTAATTAACAAGATTACAGTAATACAATAATATTTCCTTAGCTGTGGCAATAAACTGTCTACAATCTATGGCTACCGCTGCATTGAAGAAAGCCATGCATATATCAATGCAAGTATGCACACACAGAAGGCAGTTTGGGGGCTGGAGGAAAGGGAATAAAGAGAAGAAAGGAAGGAAGATTCAGTTCTACAAACTCACACCAGTATAATGAGGCAGGACTTTGTGCTTTGTAAACCTAAGTACTGTATACAGATCAACATTTTTTTTTATTGCTAATTAATATGCCCATATGGTAAAATAACACCTTATCCAAAGAGCTTCTAAGCACAGTAATTGTCAGCCTTGAACTCGCATAATGTTAACATTGTTATCTGAAATTTTGGCATAGTTTGAGTTTGAAAGCCAGTGTTTCTTAACCAATATGAAATACAATTAACACTCTAGGCTAAGTATGTATTTTACTAGAGGCTCGACTAAGATAATCACATTTGCTGTTAGCAGTGAGATAGTATTGGAAAAAGAAAAGAAAAGTGAAATCTAACACACTGTCAATAGTGAAATTTGTTATAAGTACATACATGCCAACTACTCGTGCCCCATGTCACGGAGCGCCAATAAAATAATGGTTTTGGGGTGGGGAGAGGATAAAGACTAAACAAAAGACTGAAGAGTGTGGTGCACATCCCCGCTATCTTGTTTTTAATGGCATTAAAATAGATTAAAATCTAGCACCAACTGGAAGTTCAACAATAGTTTATTGATTCACTATCAATATATTAATCAGATATTTAGGAACTTTTACCCATTGGGGGGGAAACCCCATAGCAGCAGCATAAAGCACAATCTTCAGAAATAAACCTGATTTATTTCAAGAGGGTTTTCTCCCAGGTAAGTGGGGTTAGGATTGCAGCCTAAATCTATGGTCTTGGATATGCTTCTCCTACCTGGAAAAACTAATAATATTGGCAGCTGGGTTGCGTGTGGTGGGGCACCTTTGGTGAGGCTCTTGTGTGGCATAAGAAACAATATGCAATTTCCACTTGCCATTTCTATGGACCACGAGAGCTAACCAGTGGTGTCTGACAGATCAGTGGACAGAGATTGTTAGACAGGAAGTCTAGAAGCAGTTCAGACACCTCTCTCCCCCCAGCCCTATCTGAAGATGCTGAGGATTCAACCTGAGAACTTTCTGCATTCAAAGCAGATGCTATACCATTAACCTATTTCACAAATAGATTCAGCCTGGTAAGTGAATGGCTGCTAGTGTTACACGGCCCTAATACCTCCCTGAAAGAAGGGGCAACAACCCTAAACTCTGTAACTGTTTCAGAGGCAGCATTTGGGGGACTACTGCTACCCTCTCTCAGCTTTCTAACAGTAAAGCAGTTTTGGAAGGAGGAAACAAGCAGGCATGCTATTATACAAGATTGTAACAACTAATATTCTAAAATCCTATAGACTGTTCCTGCCCCCCACGTCTCACCACAATATGATGGGTTAAGAATTCTTTCCCCAACCTTCTACTTGTGTCACTTTTATGCAACTAAAGCATGCAAAGATACATTATCATTTATTGCCTGATTCAAGGACCAGCAGTGGAGGAAAACTGTAGCATTCACAGAAGAAAATGCATGCATTTTCCAATGCAAAAAAATAAGCTCCATGTGAGGTTAAAGTACCACGTAATGCATCCCTCTTAGTGGCCAGGGTTAAACTGCTACTAACAATATTGGGAGTTTTGTGTGATTTAAACAGATAGTTCTAGATTTGTTTACCACATTCCACAATGTGCTAATAATAATAATAATAATCCCATCTTCCTCACACTAAGATGAATAATGTTAGTTTGTCTTCCTCTCAACAAGCATATGATTCCCCACCCCCCAAACTCATATGGATGGGCAGCTGTCTACCAAGAATGGTATCCCAACTTCTTCAGCCACCCTGCAGTTTCACCTACACAATGTCTATTTATTTGGGCTTGTGCAAGAGCTGTGAATTTAATCAAACGGGGTTTGATCCTGCTGTCTGTGTGTGGGAAACGTTTCCATTAACCTCAGTGGGGTTATGCTTGCTTAAGTGCTGCTGAAGCAAATGAAACATCTGTGCATGGCTGCTCTTTTTTCAAAACAACAACAACAAGCAGCCAGAAACATTTATATTCTTTAAAAAAAAAAAGAACTAAAAACACGGCCATGCATTTTGCAAGTGAATGCATTACAATAACATTTACTTATTTGGGGGGGGGGAGTTGAAATGATGCTGGATTTTTGAGTGCAACGTGGAAATAAAATGTACATACAGTAATGAGGAAGGATGTTGTCAATTTTTGAAAATGTGACTGGGAATGTTTTACGTATTTATAGATTTCTCTCTCTCTCTCTCTCTCTCTCACTCTTGTGTGTTTGTGTGTATCTATATCTGACATGGACTGGCTGGATGCAAAGGATTGGTGGGAGGCACCAGCTGGGGAAGCCCCAAGGGAACCTGCAAGGGAAGAAGGCGCAGAGCCCAGAGACTGATGGTGGTCAGAGGTAGAATAAGGGGCAGACTGGGAGGAGGAGCTGGAGAAGTAACAGGGTTTAGTGACCAGAAAGAGGCTGTGGCAGAGAGCAGTCCAGAAACAGTGGCTGCAGAGGAGGGGTGCCAAGAGGCAGGATGGAGGCAGGAATCAAATGATGATGGGATACATAGAGGTCCCCTATAGCAGCTTCATTCTCCATCACTTCCAGAACTACTTCCTACTTTGTCCATTTGACTACAGCATTTTGCCAGGTGCCTGAGTCTTATAATCATAGAATTGTCAAGTTGGAAGGGACCTTGAGGACCACCTAGTACAAGCCCCTGCAATCCAGCAATCTCAACAAGATCATACCTGGCAAGTGGCCATCCAACCTCTGCCTAAAAAGCTCCACCAGCTCTTAAAAAAACAAAGAAAGAAAGAAAGAAAGAAACTATCGCTAGAGTGTGGCATGTGCTATAATGCATTCGGAAGGCTTAATGGTCAGTTGGCCTTACAGTACATAGTGGTGGTAAGTTACTATCCCAAAGTTTTCAACAGTTAGGAAATGACATACAAAAACAACAAAAAACAACAAAAACTTTAAATAGACTTGTCCCCCTTTCCCCTTAACTCTGAACAAATGAGCTTGTGATTACTGAAATGGTACCAGTTCCATCCTCTTCTGGAACCAAACAAAAGCAAAGGGGCACTGGAATTCTCCAGCTCAGCAGCTCTGAACTACTGGAAGATAACAAAGACTCAGAGCAGCAACAATAATCTGGCCAGGTTCAAATAGTAGCTAAACACGAGGTGGTAATGATGAACATACCAAACAATGCCCCAATTTGGAACTTCACCGCAGGCAGCATGAACTATGGGAATGTGTGTCATAGAAGCTGGGGACAAGCTGGGATGCACACTCCTGCCTTGACCCTCAACGCTCCTTCCCCGCATACACCAGCTTTGACGGTTTTGTCTTGGTTTGTTTCAATCCAGAGTTTCCTGTTACATGAGTGAGGGAAAGGGCAAGAGCAACAGAAGTGCACTACATACAGTCCCAGTGTTCATTTCTGACTTCGTAAACTATGGCTTAATAAGCCTTGAACAAGCATCTGATATGTGCCAATGTCTTTGTTCAAGTGATAAGGACCTTGCAATCCATAATTGTTGATCCATACAAGTAGTTTCACAGAAGTGAAAAGAACACAATGTTTAAACCCTAATATTCAAGTCACAATGCATTGCACTCAATGAAGCTTACTTTTGAAGAAATATGCTTAGGACTGTGCTGTAACAGTGCCAATGATGAAACACTGCACCTTTCTCTTTTATTTTCCCCTCTCAAAATTAACTGCATTGATCTTACCTAAGGTAGATTTACCGACCTTGGAGTGAGGAGGGTTTAAGACTGGGGGAATTTTTGTTTCTGGGGTTCGGATTTGAGGGGCAGTAGGTGTATTCTGCAACATGTCACTGACGCAATAAAAGTGCATTAACAGTGGATTTATACTGAACTGTCTACACCTCATTCCGCTTATTAGTTGATCTGTGATGCTACCCAAATGTTACCACATTATTGCTATCTGGAGGGGCAGTCTTGCACTATAGCATGACAAAAGACAAAAACAAGGGATGATAACAACAACCACCCAACTCTGAAAAGATGCAGGGTTTCAGCAGAAAGCTATAAGACATGCACTGATGGGAAATAAAGCAGTATATCCACTCTAAAAAATATGCATGTGCAAACAGTATAGAAAGCAAGATTGGTTATAACTGTCCCAATACCATCATGAACACAAACCACACACAATAAAAAGGGTATCTGTAGAGACTTTGAAACCCACTCTCCAGAGAAGCTTTCTGTTGTCTTTTGGGCACTAAGTAAAGACCTTTTATTCTTTCAGGCTTTAGAAAATCATTTTAAAGTGCAAACCTATGCATGTTAAGTTCCACTCAGTTGAATGGAGCTTACTCCCATAAAAGTGGTTATAGCTTAAACACTTATACAGGCACCCCCAAACTTGGGCCTCCAAATGTTTTGGGACTACAACTCCTATCATCCCTAGCCAACAAGACCAGTGGTCAGGGGTGATGGGAATTGTAGTCCCAAAACATCTGGAGGGCCAAATTTGGGGATGCCTGACTTAAAGGCTGCTTATATCTGAGTATTAAATGCTGCTTTAAATGATATTATGGCTGAAGCACTTTTTACCATTTTATTTGCAAACTACCCTGGAATTATTAAAGGGCAGTACAAAAACAAATACACAGTCACAGCATACCATTTAAGTTACTATACTAGAGAGCTGGAGTGACAGGTTTTTTATTGTTGTTGTTGTTGTTGTTGTTGTTGTTGTTGTTGTTATTTAGCTTTGTCTTTTTTCTGGCTTTACATTATAATGTACATGAAGTACATGTGACATTCAAAATGTCCATTCATATATACCCATGTGATAAACTCTGTCCTGCAACTGAAAGCTCCTATAGCAATCAAAGGCATAAGTACTGTGTCCCAAATAAATTCCAGAGTAGCGCATGATGGGGTCAGTCCAAATACGATTTGTATATTGTTCAAATTGACCACAAGGGGGCAACTGGATGATGGGTGAACATAGGTCAAATAGGGTTCAGCAAATTTCTACCCTCATAACATACAGGTATTATTTATTTACTTATAAAATGCACCCATGAATAACATTAGAATGCCAGCAAATGCATTACAGTACCATGTTATCTGAATAGAAGACATACAAAATCTTCTGCAACTGTTGGGTCTTTTTTTTCTGGGTGCCAAAGGATAGTGGTTCCTATTTGTCTGAAGACACTAAAGTACCAGAATTACAAAGTGTAATGTATTATATATCGTGGTACCTCGGGTTAAGAACTTAATTCTTTCTGGAGGTCTGTTCTTAACCTGAAACTGTTCTTAACCTGAAGACCACTTTAGCTAATGGGGCCTCCCGCTGCTGCTGCATGATTTCTGTTCTAATCCTGAAGCAAAGTTCTTAACCCGAAGTAATATTTCTGGGTTAGCGGAGTCTGTAACCTGAAGCGTATGTAACCCAAGGTACCACTGTATGTGGATGCAGAGGTTGCACTGAAGCAGCACGTTGTGTTCTAGCTTCTGATACATGAAGGTACTGGATGTACATTATCATGTTCTCTGAGATGGCATTCTATAGCAGTTCCAGCTATTGGGTTGTCATCTATAAAGTCCTACACTTTACATCTGATAATGATCCATCAATCAAGAGTGTTTAATAATACTACCAATGCATCATGTTCAGACAAGCAGCATGCGTAAGGAAGAATGGATTCATATAGTTCTCCTGAAAGTTGAGTCTGAACTTTTCCCAAAGAAAGCAATGGATCTTCCTATTTGGTTGGAATGTATTTTTCTGTTTCATTTTAATCATGTTATCTAGCCATAGTCTTTGGGACAGAACTGAAGTCAGAAGCATCTACAGGTTTATGGAGACTCCCAGTGTATTTCCTTCTGAAATCAGGACCCCTGCCAATGCTATCAACAGTGGGTCTCTTACAACACAAGTTCCCTCCAAACATCAGGGGATTTGCTTGTGGGAAACAGCAGGACCCTTAGTGCTATGATCTGCCAATGTAATTACGTAGCATTGCTCTGGGACATGGTTAGAAATTAAAACCCCACTACTACTGCTGGGTAAACCAGGACCCAGA
The DNA here is from genome assembly GCF_964252035.2 of Podarcis erhardii. Taxonomy (NCBI): domain Eukaryota; kingdom Metazoa; phylum Chordata; class Lepidosauria; order Squamata; family Lacertidae; genus Podarcis; species Podarcis erhardii. Next base: position 44,659,073 of record NC_138501.1, on the reverse strand, counting down.
GATTTGTCACAAATCTCTTATCTCACTCATATCTCACCGCCTCTCTAAAGGATATGGGGGAATGTCAAGCTAATGGCCAATGCCAAGATGAAGGTCTACTAGACTTGCGTACTGAGCATGCTGCTTTATGATAGTGAGACGTGGGCAACTTACATTCGCCAGGAGCGATGCCTCAACACCTTCCACATGTGCTGTGTCAGGAAGATTTTAGGCATCACATGGCAAGACAGAGTCTCAAACACAGATGTGATCTTCCAAACACATGTTCCCAGAATATTTGCACTCCTGTCTCAGTGACGTCTAAAGCTGGCTTGGTCTTGTCCACAGAATGCAAAATGGCAGGATCCCCAAGGATGTGCTCTATAGGGTGTTGTCTTCAGGCACCAGGCCTGTTGGCAGACAAACTCTGAATTATAAAGATGTCTGAAAACATGACATTAAGGCTGGCAACATAAACCCCACTGTTTGGGAATCCCTTGCAGATGACCACACTGCCTGGAGACAATCAGTCATATTATGGATCCACAGCAGTGACCAGAGAAGGATTGATCACTGGGAGGAGGGCAGAGAGAAGAAAGGGCATGCTGCATCTGTAAAAGTGAAACCAGACTCCTTCATCTGCCCCAGCTGCAACAAAACATGTCTCTCCTATATAGGTCTCTACAGCAGGCTCTATAACCTAATAACAGTTTGACTCCACCCCCAAAGGCACACTCATCCATTGTCTCTCAAGACAGATGGATGCCAGGACATACCACTTAACTACTATAATCTTTAAGCAGTTTATCATACACTGATGGGTGCAATTTGCACTTAGAAAATAGACAGTAGCTAGCTGTTATTGTTTTTAAGGAGACCATGTATTACAAACCGACAGGAAATGGTGTTTGGGATATATGTCCCTGTGGCAACAATGGTTCATATTGCGTTAAAGCTCTTATTTAACTTATTTTATTCTTGCAAGAGTGGCTTCAGCATGTCCTAGAGGCAAGTGCTGATCTGTGGGCACTCTATCCTTCATTGGGCCGAGAACCATGCAGGCACTCAGCCATCAGAACCTAGATTAGCTTCAACCAATAAGCTCAAGTGGATTGATTTGGCAAATGGGAGTGTGCTGTGCATAAGCTGCCACCTTATCGCCCCAACAGGAAATGTGGGACCATAGCCTATCTTGGTCTTCCATTTGGGTGAGAATGATTTGGAACAAATTTCGGGCTTGGAATTCAGCAGAACCTGGAGGATGTCAAACGTGTATTAACAGGATGAACATAACTTAAGAGGAGCCATGCTGGATCAGGCCAGGGGCCTATCTTGTCCACTGCATTCTGTTCTCACAGAGGCCATTCAGGTGCCTCTGGGAAGCCCCAAAACAGGGCATGAGCACAATAGCACTCTCTTGCTCATGACGCCCAGAAGCTAGTACACAGCCTCTGATAGTAGAGGTAATAAAGCCATCATGACAAGTAGCCACGGACAGCCTGATCCCGCATGAATGACAACTGTTTGGCCAGGAATGTCATCTGGGGGAGTTTTGAAAAGAGCAGTACACCCTACAAAGATCACCAAATGTCAATGCAAGGCCAATACGGACATCAAGAAGACTTCGGAACAAAGAAAGGGGAGAGCATTCACCCATAAGGATAGAATTTCAAAAGCACCAGCTGTATCAAAAGGAGGGTATATATCTCTCAAATTCAAGGGCAAATATTTTCTAGTAGAATTCCCAAAGGGAACTGAAATAACTCTCCTTGTTCACAATAGGAAGGCAACTAAGTTTGGTCCCTCCTGTAGCAAGGAAAGTGAAGACAAAGGGCGTAAAACATATGGTGAGCATTTTGAGAGAAAGGGTTGATTTCAGGGAAATCCAAGGGGGCTTGGTTTTCTGGGGAGAATCCTTTGGGACTGAATGAACTTTAGTCAGCCAGAGGACGAGGGTTCTTGGGGATTGCCAGGCTCCCTTTCCACCATGCATCAGCAGGGTGTGTGGTGGACAGAACCACACTCTTTAAGGCCAACATCACTGCTGCTTACCCGGGACAGGGCTTAGGATGGTTGGTGGTGATGTGGCTGGGGATACATGGATGCACCAATATAAGTCATATCACCAATCTGGTGTGTGCATCAGTGGTCACACATAAACCCCAATATCACCACTAATACTGCGACCACATGATATGGGGATCTGCCATAACTGGATCTGCCATTCTTTGATGTGAACTCAGATGTAATGGTCAGTAAGAGGGGAAAAGGAAATGTTGGCATCTTCCTTTGGGGCAGTAGCTGAAGGATTTCCCACACTGATTTAGGAAGGAGATGTTTGGGGTTACAGTTAGCACTCCTATATATAACCTTTCCATTTTTAATAAATAACATAATAGTCTAATTCAGGGGTGGCCAACTCCCAAGAGACTGCAATCTACTTACAGAATTAAAAACTGGCAGTGATCTACCCCCGTTTTGGTGAGGGTTCAGGTCAAAGTTGTGGAGCTTTTTTAGGGAGGAGGAAAGCCCCATTTTTAAGGGTATTGGGGGAGGAGGAGGAACAGCCTATCACCAACAAATCCCTGAGGAAAAACAGCCTCACTGAGTAAACTCTGTCTTCCATTCTGTGGATCACGCAATAATGGAGGGCAGGGCTGGATTTGATTTTACCGATAAAGAAAGGGACCCAGCGATTGACCAAAACCTCCCAGGGATCTACCAGTAGATCGCAATCGACCTGTTGGACATCCCTGGTCTAGTTCATTCTAATCTCGGTAATGCAGATAGAAGCAATCGGATTCGACACTAAACCAATAATGTTTAAGTCCAGTTCATGTCTCTAAATCTAAATGAATAGCTCAACACACATTGTGACACCCAGAAGATCAAGGGTTAACCTAACATAAGAGCCATGCTGGATCAGGCCAAAGGCTTACCAAGTCCTGCACTCTGTTCTCACAATCACCAATCAGATGCCTATGAGAAGTCTACTTTTTGGATATACAATTTTTGGATATAAAACTATAATCTGGACATACATTACAACTGAAATTCTAACCATGTCTACTCAGGAGTAAACCCTATTTAATTCAATGAGGCTTACTCCCAGGGTTAGGATTACTGCTGGGTAAAGCATTCATAAATCTGGTCCAGTGCACACAATTCCACTGAAAAATCAACCCGTGCCAATTTCAGCACATGCCAGACAGAGGTCATAGACACCACATACCTTTCCTTTAGAAACAACACAAGCGCTTCAGTTAGTGGCATTACACAAACTAACATGACCCGTGGATTTCAACAGCAGCATGG